>NC_053023.1:753560517-753597865 GCF_003073215.2 Triticum urartu | reverse complement strand
AATAAAGTTATTATTTATTTCCTTATATCATGATAAATGTTTATTATTCATGCTAGAATTGTATTAACCGGAAACATAATACATGTGTGAATACATAGACAAACAGAGTGTCACTAGTATGCCTCTACTTGACTAGCTCGTTAATCAAAGATGGTTATGTTTCCTAGCCAGACAAAGAGTTGTTATTTGATTAATGGGATCACATCATTAGTTGAATGATCTGATTGACATGACCCATTCCATTAGCTTAGCACCCGATCGTTTAGTATGTTGCTATTGCTTTCTTCATGACTTATACATGTTCCTATGACTATGAGATTATGCAACTCCCGTTTACCGGAGGAACACTTTGGGTGCTACCAAACGTCACAACGTAACTGGGTGATTATAAAGGAGCATTACATGTGTCTCCAAAGGTAGATGTTGGGTTGGCGTATTTCGAGATTAGGATTTGTCACTCCGATTGTCGGAGAGGTATCTCTGGGCCCTCTCGGTAATGCACATCACATAAGCCTTGCAAGCATTGCAACTAATATGTTAGTTGTGAGATGATGTATTACGGAACGAGTAAAGAGACATGATGATGACGAGATTGAACTAGGTATTGGATACTGACGATCGAATCTCGGGCAAGTAACATACCGATGACAAAGGGAACAACGTATGTTGTTATGCGGTCTGACCGATAAAGATGCTTCGTAGAATACGTAGGAGCCAATATGGGCATCCAGGTCCCGCTATTGGTTATTGACCGGAGATCTGTCTCAGTCATGTCTACATTGTTCTCGAACCGTAGGGTCCCCACGCTTAACGTTACGATGACAGTTATTATGAGTTTATGCATTTTGATGTACCGAAGTTAGTTCGGAGTCCCGGATGTGATCACAGACATGACGAGGAGTCTCGAAGTGGTCGAGACATAAAGATTGATATATTGGAAGCCTATGTTTGGATATCGGAAGTGTTCCGGGTGATATCGGGATTTTACCGGAGTACCGGGAGGTTACCGGAACCCCCGCGGGAGCTATATGGGCCTTAGTGGGCTTTAGTGGAAAAGAGAAGGGGCAGCCCAAGATGGGCTCCCTGCCTCCCCCCCTCCCCTAGTCCTATTAGGACAAGGAGAGGTGGCCGGCCCCCCTCTCTCTTTTCCCCCCTCAGCGAATCCTATTCCAACTAGGATTGGGGGGGGGGGGGAATCCTACTCCCAGAGGGAGTAGGACTCCTCCTGCGCCCACCTCCTGGCCAGCCGCACCCCTCCCCTTGGCTCCTTTATATACGGAGGCAGGGGGCACCCTAGAACACACAATTGATCCTCGTGATCGTTCCTTAGCCGTGTGCGGTGCCCCCTGCCACCATATTCCACCTCGGTCATATCGTTGTAGTGCTTAGGCGAAGCCCTGCGTTGGTAGAACATCATCATCGTCACCACGCCGTTGTGCTGACGGAACTCATCCCCGAAGCTTTGCTGGATCAGAGCCCGGGGATCGTCATCGAGCTGTACGTGTGCTAAGAACTCGGAGGTGCCGGAGTAACGGTGCTTGGATCGGTCGGATCGGGAAGAAGACGTACGACTACTTCCTCTACGTTGTGTCAACGCTTCCGTTGCGATCTACAAGGGTACGTAGATAACACTCTCCCCTCTTGTTGCTATGCATCACCATGATCTTGCGTGTGTGTAGGAAAATTTTGAAATTACTACGTTCCCCAACACGAACCGCCTCTTTGCTCTATAAATACCTCAATATTCCCAAAACCCTAGGGGAGTCCACGAAATATTCATCCAGCCGCCGCAGAGTCAAGAACCACCAGATCCAATCTAGACACCATCACGGAGGGGTTCACCACTTCCATTGATGTCTCTTCGATGATGCGTGAGTAGTTCTTTGTAGACCTTCGGGTCTGTAGTTAGTAGCTAGATGGCTTCATCTCTCTCTTTTGATTCTCAATACAATGGTCTCTTGGAGATCCATATGATGTAACTCTTTTGCGGTGTGTTTGTTGATATCGATGAACTTTGAGTTTATGATCAGATCAATCTTTTTATATCCATGAAGGTATTTGAGTTTCTTTGATCTCTTTTATGCATGATCTCTTATAGCCTCGTATTCCTTCTCTGATATTTGGGTTTTGTTTGGCCAACTTGATCAATTTATCTTGCAATGGGAAGAGGTGCCCGGTAGTGGGTTCGATCTTACGGTGCTTGATCCCAGTGAAAGAAAGGGAACCGACACGTATGTATCGTTGCTACTAAGGATAAAAAGATGGGATCTATATCTACCACCATAGATAAACACATATCTTCTACATCATGTCATCGTTCTTACTGCATTAATTCGTTTTTCCATGAACTTAATACACTAGATGCATGCTGGATAGCGGTCGATGTGTGGAGTAATAGTAGTAGATGCAGGCAGGAGTCGGTCTACTAATCTTGGACGTGATGCATATATAATGATCATTGCCTGGATATAGTCATAATTATTTGAGGTTTTATCAATTGCCCAACAGTAATTTGTTCACCCACCGTTTGCTCTTTTTCTCTAGAGAAGCCACTAGTGAAACCTACGGCCCCCAGGTCTTCTTTCTCATATATTTGCCTTTGCGATCTACTCTTCTCTTGCTTTTATTTTAAGATCTATTAAATCGAAAATACAAAAATACCTTGCTGCAATTTATTTTATTTGGTGTTGGATCTATCAATATTTACAACTTTCTCCCGTCCACGTGCCATTTCTAGCGCCGTTACCCGAAAGGGATTGACAACCCCTTTAACACATTGGGTTGCGAGGATTTGTTATATGTGTGCAGGGGCTATTTACGTTGTGTTGCTTGGTTCTCCTACTAATTCGATAATCTTGGTTTCATATCTGAGGGAAATACCTACTGCCGCTGTGTTGCATCATCCCTTACCCTTTGGGGAAAAAACCCGACGTAGCTTCAAGCGACATCACCAAGCTTCGAATATGATCTAACATCTCGTTCAGGAGCTCTCGTCACCATCACCCAAAGTTGAACTATAGATTGGGTTAAGCTGAAGCCTGCTTGAGGTCAATCCTGATGTGGCCTCGGGTTTATCTTCAGTCAAGCTGGACGCCTGATCCGTGGGGGTGGCACTCGGCTCCGTGCTCAAAGCCGGATCCAAGGTGTGGTCTACTCCATGGTCCTGACTCAAGATTAATTCCAAGATCTGGAACGACGTGTTGGTATGGTCCTCGCCCAGGTCCGACACCCAGCCCAAGAACTTGAATCCGTCACGAGAATCCGCATCATACTCCATGTTGCTGAATCTGACGATCCGACCTGGAGTGAAGTTATCAATCTGGCCGAGGCGGCGTGCCGAAACCGCATGAGGCGTGATACTGCCACTACAAGAAATATGTCAACTTGTGACCACCATTATTGGTCACTGAATGGTCACAAATTTCCATTTGTGACCTTTTTGTGACCAAAAACATAAGGTCAAGAGCTGGCCGTCGTAAACTGACTATAGCGGCCTTTCTTCTGGAATGGTCGTAGACGTTTATGACCAAAATACGTCTACTGTGGCGTTTTGGTCACTAGCAACCTCCCCAGGCCACGTAGGCATCCAGCGTGGCAATCTGACGTGGCACAAGATTCAGCCCGGTCCAATTCGATTTTCTACATGGGCCTAGCCCAACAATTCGGCCTATTTGTGTTTTTTTCTCATATTAATTTTGGCTAGGTAGATGGGCCAAGCCCAACAATTAAGCCTTCTCATTTTTGGGCCTAGGCCTTTTTATTTTCTTGGCCTTCAGCTTTTCACAATTGATTTTTAAGCGATTTTGTTCATTTTCCTGAATTGTTTGATTTGTGCCTTTTTAGGGCCCAAATAGTATTTGTTTCATTTTGATGTATCAGCAATTAATGATCTGATCCTCAAAAAACAATAAATAATCAACATTTCTAATATTTCAATCACACAAATTTTCATAAATGGCGACCAATATGAGTATATTATATATATTACAATCATGTGCTAGTTCACATCATCCAGGAATTTAGAACACCCAGGAAGTGCAAACACCCAGGAACATCCAGAAACATCTCTGAAGTAAACACCCAGGAACATCTATGAAGTAAACACCCAGGAACATAAAACACCCAGGAAGATAAAACTAGCTACAAAGATGAAGTGTTCCCTTCTTCGAACTTCTTCAGCCTAGAGCTCCTGTAGAAGAGAGGAAATTATGTTATCATGGCTGCCAATGAAAGCAATATCTTCTAGCATAAATAAGTAGGAAAAGAATAATGAACAGAATAATAAACAGATACACAAGCAGCTAGGAGTATGGATAACAAAATAATGAAGTATGGATAACCGTAGCAACACTAGTATACTGTTGCTGAGGCATTAGTATAATGAACAGAACTTCCTAAAGTATACTACTGCTACTGCTAAGTTTGCATCAGTTTAGAGATCTTATAGAATAATTTGTTTATGCCTGGAATGCATCAGCTTGCATCAGTTTGTACAATACTAGAAAGGGCATATAAAACAACAGAATTGCATAGGGCAAATAAAACGCGTTAACCTGCTGTTGCTCTACACTTCAACATGGATAATAAATCTAACATCGATGGTTGGCATCATCCTTGCGTTGGCTAGTTAAAACTAAGAGCAGCAGAGCAGATATGTGTATTACGCAGACAAATAGGGGTGCTCCTGTTGGGTTGCAACATGAAAGAGCCATGTTTATTACTGCTAAAAAATACTTAGCGACCTCAACAAATTATTATCAAAGGAATGGTAACGAATCTAAGGGTTTATTTTTGGCAAACTATCCAAGGTTGGGAAATGAAAAAATGCAAAAAAACGTTGATCTGCTGTAGTTGTTTAACCATCACCACACTAACGAACATGTGTTCAAGAGAGTCGTTTGATCCAAAGAATTAAAGACAAATAAACGAAAGAGAAAATTTTCAATTCTATTCAGAAGTATAGTCCAAGCTATATCTGACTTCTGATGAAATGCATAGGTCCAGCCGATGACTACACATCGGCAACTACTTCAGACATTGGCTGGAGAAATGCTTATCTTTTTTATTCTTCAATGACGTAAAAAGAAATGACAACAAAGCACCAACAACAGTAGACTCTCACAGCCAACTAATATACTAGAACTAGATCAACCAAGCATTAGTTTTAAAAAAGCTCGGTTTAAGATACGTAAATCTCAGTAGCATCTCCTTGTAACATCATATGCTCAGCTGACAAACGATTTACATGCAACTCCTCTACATTATATCAAACCAACACAGAGAGCTGCATCTCTAGATGAGGAACAAAAAAACGTTGATAGCATGCTAGGCATCAGTTTTAAAAAGCTCAATTTTAGATCATCAAAGACCGGAAAGGCCACAACAGTCTAAATGTTTCACATCCTCTGCCCAGCACAACATCATCATCGTCACGGAAATTCCCTAAACAGTCTGACTTCTCAAATGGCAGATTCACCTTCCGAACCATGTAGGAGAAAAACATCGAGACCATGGAATCAACAGGTAATCATACCTTGAGCAGCAGAGCATGCGCCTCAGACGATCACGGGAGCACGATCCCGCCGCATTGCCTTGCTGCTGGCCTCGTCGGCGCTTCACCATTGGCCAGAGGAGGAGCAGCCAGAGAGTCCAAGACTGTAAATGCCAAAGAGAGCAGCGAGTAAAATGAACTGGATTTTTCTGCCGCTAAATGAATGCTATATACCTATGCTGCTACTAAATGGTGCTTGTGCATAACTGAATTTTGCAGCTGGCACTGAACGTTGACAGACAACTATTGCACTAAACTTTGCTGCTACTAGTATGTGATTTTCAAATGAGCTTATGTAAAAACATAGCTTGCGCATGTCCAACTGGAAAGGACACGGCAGATACAACTATGTGAGCTAGCCTGATAGGTAGGTCAAGCAACTTGATTCAGTGAACTGGGAATGATCTAAGACGGACAATAAGAATGGAAAGCAAACATTGAACCCCACGTTGATCTGAAACTTTGGGATTCAAGCAAGAAGTCGCAAACGTGCAACCAAAATGCTCCTGTCAACATTATTATTCAAGGTAACATGCCATCAGCATCAGGAACACTGCTCAATGATTTGTATGTGGCATAGACATGATCCAGTTATCATGATACAATGACCATCTTGTAAAATGAAAGGCATGTGCTGCTCATTAAAATTATTTTAAGCTGAGCGTTTCTTTCTTCTCTTTTATTTATGCAAGCGGAGATGTAGCAGGCAGGGAGGCAGGGAGCCATCACATATGCATGTATGTATGAAGCAGAACATGAAAAGAGCGACATATAATTAACTTGATTGACATGACATGGCAGGGTGTTTTTGTAGCCGATGCCAAACAGCACCATCGCCACCACCGTTGCATGGAAGCATCAAAAAAGAGGAGCCTGGCACGATGAACCCCTTGTACAGAATCAAATCCTGCTGCACAAGGACAAGAGAAATAAGAAGATAATACGAAAGCTGTTAAACAAAATCATAGGATGCCATCACGTAGTCTAGACAAATTGAACACACACACACAGACACACACACACACACACATATATATATATATGTATATATATGTATGCATGCATGCTTCTCAAAGTTTAATTCCATAGAATTAAAGTGCTTCCGATAGTAACCAAATTATTTTAATACTCAGCCATCCAGTACCACACAGGAAGCAAATCCTAAAATAAAAATGCACTTCTGAACAGAGCGACACACTACAAGAACTTACCAACAGGTTTGAACAATGGATGACATACAGTACAAGAAAAAGAGCAGGAGAATGGATTCTGATAGACTACACAAGATGATTGCAATGACTAGGCTACAAGTTAATGCAAGCCTGATGTACTACTCAGGCTAAGAAGAAGCAGGTACAGTAGTAGTTTTAGCACACTAGTACATGTGTTAAAATGGAAGCATCGCTGCTGGGTTATATTAATAAATAATCCAAGTGTTGCAATACAAGACTGGATTCGCATACTTATCATACTAATACAATACAAGATAATGCATTAGAGTGTCTGGATTTGCATGAACAAGATGACCAGTTTCACATCGGATTTGCTTGAACATGTAAAGTATGTATTAGTGTAAAGCCTATCAAGTATTTGCATAAACAAGATAATGTTTTCCATCCAACAAAGACAACAAACCAGCTTATCACAAGCCTGATGTTGGACTCCATTGTCGGAATCAGTGTCATGTGTTATATTCGAACTATGCTGCAGTTTAGTTGAGTTGCAAGTAGAACTACAGTGAAGATGCTATTCTAACTTCTGTGACTAAAGAAAAATACACACCGTATGTACATCATTTGTGCTAAACATTAGCACACAATGTTGATGCTACTATGCAACCACAAATTAAATCACTGGACACCGAGGCCGGAATGGAGCTAGAGTGGACCAAGCAGCCAAACTGGGACAGGTTGGATGATTTTACCCTTGAGTAATCTAAGCAGCACCTCGGACAGGGGGATGAACCGACATCCTCCCCCTTTGCACACTATCCTCTCTTCACTATCACACCCGAACCATCGTCTTCCTCGACACCCGCAACACCTCGGCTTACCATGGTGATAGCCTGCACAAACCCCCTTCACGAATCAGATCAGATCTAATCAAGAAGAAGCAGAGGAGGGGAGGGGAGGGGAGGGACACCTCCATGGCATCGGACGTCAGTACGGTGGGCCGGAGGGACACCTCCATGCTCCTCCTTTCCCTCTTGGATTCCATGATGGCGTCTCGTACGACGGAGGGAGGCACTCCTCCCCGTCTTCCATGGCTCAGGCGCGTGGTGGTGGCATCCCGGCGAGGGCGGCGTCACAGTCGTGTGCTCCTTTGTGCTGCCCCATCGAGACGCAGGTGGGTGCAGATCCAGCGCCGGCGCCGTCCTGGCCCCGTCCACATCCATCCATGGGTGGTTGAGGGGCGAGGAACTCCTCATCCATCCCCACGGCAGGAGGGAGAGCTGCGGATGGATGGATGTCGTCGGTGGCGTTGGAATTGGGGGGGAATCGGGGGGAGAAGGTCTTGACCGGAGGAGAATCGGGATCAGTTCGGTGGGTGGGTTGGAGCGGCGGGGAGAGGACTGGATCGGGATTGGGAGGAGAGGGGAGAGGGATTGATTCAATCAGGTCACGTCGCAGAAGGAGCTCAGGGACGGGGAGGACGTGATAAAGGCGGCAATGAGACGAGGACAAGGGAGGAGGAGACAGGCAGCGGCGCGGGAGAGAGATCTGGATGGAGCGAGGAGAGGGGGCTGCTAGGGTTTGGGTTAGGGAGAGAGAGACCTGAGAGGTGAGTGAGAGCCATTGGATCCGTCGGATGTGGACGGTTCAGATCGGCTACATTGGGGTGATCCGTGGGAAGTGCCCTCATTGGTTCAGAAAATTTATGATTTGAAATAGTTTCTAAGTACTAAAACTAGGAGGTTTTGTGAAGCAACTATCAAAAATATTTTCCAAAATGGCTCAACTAGATTTATCACTCAAGTTAGACCACATTTTATGGATGATCACAAATTTTCATGCATTTTTTTATCTTTCTAGCTATTTTTAATCATTTTTTGAGTGCTCGACTTGAGTTCTTTTTGTGAAGGACCTACCATATATTTGTTGCAAAATTGGACCAAATCATTTTTCTAAAATACTAGGCCATATTTGATTCACAACTAACCAAATGGTTGGGTGTCAAAAGCCTTGATCCACCTCTGGTGAAAAAGACAAATTCCCACTAATTTAGTAGGAAGCGAGTCAAATTTGAACTACAGCTGCCTCATAGTTTGCTCTTTATTTTTTCAAAAAATAATTTCTAGGTACATAAGTGTCTATTTAATCAGAGAAACATCAAAATTATTCCAAAATTCAACCACTAGCTAGGAACGGTCAAACCCACCGTTTTGCTCGCATTTCGAAACAGGCATAAAAAAATTCAAAAAAAATCAAAAAATTGGAAAATCTTCGCATTGTGTCATTATATGTGACCAAGTTTCTAGGAAAAATAATAAACTTGTAATACGGCAATTATTTTTAAAAAGTGTTCTAAAAAATGAGCTATCATGCGTGAAGATTCAGGGTTCCAAATGATCAATCTTATGGCCACATTCATGGCATAGTTTGTTCAAATGATCTCATATTGTGCACAAGGGTGCATCTTGGAATTCCAAACAATGTTGACTAAGGGATTTTTCATTTTCTTTGCACGGAAAATTCATTTTCCATTTTCCGAGTGCCCAAATTGAGTTCTTTTTGTGAAGGACCTACCATATATTTGTTGCAAAATTGGACCAAATCATTTTTATAAAATACTAGGCCATATTTGATTCACAATTGACCAAATGGTTGGGTGTCAAAAGCCTTTGATCCACTTCTGGTGAAAAAGACAAATTTCCACTGATTCAGTAGGAAGCGGGTCAAATTTGAACTGCCGCTACCTCATAGTTTGCTCTTTATTTTTTCAAAAAATCATTTCTAGGTACATAATTATGTATTTAATCAGAGAAACATCAAAATTACTCCAAGATTCAACCACTAGCTAGGAACGGTCAAACCCGCCGTTTTGATCGCATTTTGAAACGGGCGTCAAAAATTCAAAAAAAAAATCAAAAAATTGGAAAACCTTCACATTGTATCATTATATGTGACCAAGTTTCCAGGAAAAATAATAAACTTGTAATATGACAATTATTTTTAAAAAGTGTTCTTAGAAATGAGATATCATGCGTGAAGATTCAGGGTTTTCAAGCCAAATGATCAATCTTATGGTCACATTCATGGCATAGTTTGTTCAAATGATCTCATATTGTGCACAAGGGTGCATATTGGAATGGCAAACAATGTTGCCTAAGGAAGTTTTCATTTTCTTTGGACGAAAAAACCATTTTCCATTTTTCAAGTGCCCAAAAGGAGGTTTTTTTGTGCGGGACCTACCAAATAATTGTTGCAAAATTGGACCAAATCATTTTTCTAAAATACTAGGACATATTTAATGCACAATTGACCAAATGGTTGGGTGTAAAAAGTTTTGATCCACCTCTCGTGAAAAAGACAAATTTCCGCCGATTCAGATGGAAGCGGGTCAAATTTGAACTGCAGCTGCCTTGTAGTTTGCTATTTATTTTTTCCAAAAATCATTTCTAGGTACATAAGTATCTATTTAATTAGATAAACACCAACAAAATTCCAAGATTCAACCACTAGCTAGGAACGGTCATTCCCGCCGTTTTGACCGCATTTTGAAACGGGCATAAAAATTTCAAAAAAAATCAAAAAATTGGGAAACCTTCGCATTGTTTCATAATATGTGGCCAAGTTCCTAGGAAAAATAACAAACTTTTAATATGGCAATTATTTTAAAAAAGTGTTCTCAGAAACGAGCTATCTTGTGTGGAAATCAATGGCTTTCAAGCCAAATGATCAATCTTATGGCCACATTCATGGCATAGTTTGTTCAAATGATCTCATATTGTGCACAAGGGTGCATATTGGAATGGCAAACAATGTTGCCTAAGGAAGTTTTCATTTTCTTTGGACGAAAAAACCATTTTCCATTTTTCGAGTGCCCGAAAGGAGGTTTTTTTGTGAAGGAACTACCAAATAATTGTTGCAAAATTGGACCAAATCATTTTTATAAAATACTAGGCCATATTTAATGCACAATTGACAAAATGGTTGGGTGTAAAAAATTTTGATCCACATCTCATGAAAAAGACAAATTTCCGCCGATTCAGTTGGAAGCGGGTCAAATTTGAACTGCAGCTACCTCATAGTTTGCTATTTATTTTTTCCAAAAATCATTTCTAGTTACATAAGGACCTATTTAATCATAAATACATGGTTTGGTGGCGATACGTCGAGGTTTGGGCGGTGGCCGAGGGCCCCAACTCTAGAGCGCGTAAACTCGCATGCCCATCGCATGGTCACCGCGTGACCGTAATGTTGCCATGTGTTCTGGGCGGCTTAGGCATGTCTAGTGGGTTGGGCACTCCCCAGGTTGGTGCTAGGAAGAAAATTACAACATAAGATTCTCACGAGAAGACCGATCGATGCTCAAACATGAATTAGCAGCCAAGTGTTTGATTAGCGGTACGGGAAATGCACATGGCCAATGAGCGTGAGTTTTGGCTGAGGATGATCATCTACTAAGGAGAATGTCTTCACAAATTTTTAGCTCAAAAGGAGGATCCTAGGTGGTACTTGCTTTGCAAAGTACCATGCTGGACAAAAATATGAATGTTGAAGCTGGGCTAGAAATAATGAATGGATTGAGCTGAAATTTTGTGGAGGATGGTTATGTGGGCATAGGAAAGCATTGTAGAAAATTGATACCATTTGGACATGCCAAAGTAGTACTTCCTTCACAATGCTCTTCTATGGACAAAAACTTGGGAAAACTAGTGAGAGAGATTGGATGAATGAAATGAGCTCAAAATTGGTGTAGGTAAGGTACTCAGGTATGGTCATGCGCTGGTCAATTTTCAGATCATTTGGGTAAGCCTAGCTAGTACTTACTTCACAAAGCTTCTCTCGAGGTAGAAACTTTGGAAATTTCCCGAGAAAGATTTACTAGGAAAATTGAGCTGAATATTATCATGTGGAAATGATTTGGGTATGGAAGAGTGCCCGAAAAGTTTGAGGGTAATAGGAGGGGTCTATATAACACTTGCTTTGCAACGTGCCAATTTGGCCATAAAATATAAATTGAACCTGGGCTCACAGAGATGATTTGACTGAGCTGCAATGTGGAGAAGGGTGATAATTTGGGCATATGAAGAAACTGTATAAATTTCATGTCATTTAGAGATATAAAAAAGGTACTTCCTTCACAATGCTTCTAGGTGGACAAAAACTTTGGAAATTTACCGAGGAAGATTTGCTAGGAAAATGGAGCTGAATTTTGTCATGCGGTAATGACTTGGATAGGAAAGAGTGCCCAAAAATTCCGAGGGCAATCAAGAATATATAAATAGCACTTCCTTCATAAAGTGTTGTTGTGAACATAATAGGAAAATGAATATTTTTGAATTAGTTTTGAACTAGGCAAGGAAGGATTTTTACATATTTGATGAAGATATGACCCAAAGAATTTATGAGATTTTTTTGGGAATTTTGGGAATGATAGAAATATAGGTTGCTTCACAACCTAGGGCAAAAACTGCCACATGGACATGACACAGGCAAAACTGATGAGATGGCGCCTAGTCATCACAACCCACCACAATCTACAAGGATATGACCATCTATATTGGTCATTAACAACTAGAAATAAGGCAGCGGACTAGCACTGTTTGCTTTGTGACCATTTCGTGTAAGGAAATTACGACCTTTCTGACCAAAATGGTCGCAATGGTTTAGGGTTTGAAGCCCCCTGAACAGCTTTTGACCAATTGGTCTAAAATGGTCATAAATTTATGACCAATTCTTCGAGGGTCACTGACAGAAGGTCATAAGTTGACATATTTCTTGTAGTGTGCAGACGACAAAAAATTGCCCCGGTAGAACAGTCATGCCACAATCGACGCCATCATTGATCCAGAGGCGAGCCATCGAGCCACTTCGATCATGCAGAGGGACCTGTATGGGCCACCAATGTCGAAGCTGAATCCGATGGATCTCGAGTAGGGAGCCCAAGCTGGTGATCCTGGCTCAATGGTAACAACACAAAGTGGGAACACGATGTTTACCCAGGTTCAGGCCCTCTTGAAGAGGTAAATTGCTACACCCTGTTTGTATTGTATTGATTGTCGATGTGGTACAAAGTACACGATGATCTACCTCGAGATCGTATGTGAATGAAACTTGCCCTACGGTTTAAAACCCCTTGGCTTATATAGATATAGGGGGTACCTAGGGTTATATGTAGGTCGGTTACATCAAGGGATAAACATGCCAACGATTGCATCGTGTCTTGGAGTATGCACCAAGTCTTCGTAAGATTCGATCTTGAGTACGCCGTGGGGGCAACCAAGCATGGCCCACTGGTCGGTTGTCTAGGGGCCCTCGTCCCAGACCATGCTTGGAGGGTCAACGTGGTTAAACCCCCTAATCTAGGACAACATCACATGGTTGGTTGGAGGTTGCCGATGATGCTTCAACACTTGAGGTTATCTTGTTCACTCCACTTTCTATCTTCTCACATGTTTGCTTGTAAAATTGTAAGAAGGGACTCTTCTCATGCTTCTGAAGGAAATATGCCCTAGAGGCAATAATAAAGTTATTATTTATTTCCTTATATCATGATAAAGGTTTATTATTCATGCTAGAATTGTATTAACCGGAAACATAACACATGTGTGAATACATAGACAAACAGAGTGTCACTAGTATGCCTCTACTTGACTAGCTCGTTAATCAAAGATGGTTATGTTTCCTAACCATGGACAAAGAGTTGTCATTTGATTAACGGGATCACATCATTAGTTGAATGATCTGATTGACATGACCCATTCCATTAGCTTAGCACCCGATCGTTTAGTATGTTGCTATTGCTTTCTTCATGACTTATACATGTTCCTATGACTATGAGATTATGTAACTCCCGTGTGCCGGAGGAACACTTTGTGTGCTACCAAACGTTACAACGTAACTGGGTGATTATAAAGGTGCTCTACAGGTGTCTCCAAAGGTACATGTTGGGTTGACGTATTTCGAGATTAGGATTTGTCACTCCGATCGTCGGAGAGGTATCTCTGGGGCCCTCTCGGTAATGCACATCACTTAAGCCTTGCAAGCATTGCAACTAATGAGTTAGTTGCGGGATGATGTATTACGGAACGAGTAAAGAGACTTGCCGGTAACGAGATTGAACTAGGTATTGGATACCGACGATCGAATCTCGGGCAAGTAACATACCGATGACGAAGGGAACAACGTATGTTGTTATGCGGTCTGACCGATAAAGATCTTCGTAGAATATGTAGGAGCCAATATGGGCATCCAGGTCCCGCTATTTGTTATTGACCGGAGACGTGTCTCGGTCATGTCTACATTGTTCTCGAACCCGTAGGGTCCGCACGCTTAAGGTTTCGATGACAGTTATATTATGACTTTATACGTTTTGATGTACCGAAGGTTGTTCGGAGTCCCGGATGTGATCACGGACATGACGAGGAGTCTCGAAATGGTCGAGACATAAAGATTGATATATTGGAAGCCTATGTTCGGATATCGGAAGTGTTCCGGGTGAAATCGGGATTTTACCGGAGTACCGGGAGGTTACCGAAACCCCCCGGGAGGTATATGGGCCTTAGTGGGCCTTAGTGGAAAAGAGAAGAGGCAGCCGGAGATGGGCCACGCGCCCCTCCCCTCCCTTGGTCCGAATAGGACAAGGAGAGGGGGCCGGCCCCCCTTCCTCTTTTCCCCCCTCCGCGAATCCTATTCCAACTAGGATTGGGGGGGGATCCTACTCCCGGAGGGAGTAGGACTCCTCCTGGCGCGCCTCTCCTAGGCCGACCGCACCCCCCCTTGAGCCTTTATATACGGAGGCAGGGGCACCCCAGAGGTACACAAGTTGATCCACGTGATCATATTCTTAGCCGTGTGCGGCGCCCCCTGCCACCATAGTCCTCGATAATATTGTAGCGGTGCTTAGGCGAAGCCCTGCGACAGTAGTACATCAAGATCGTCACCACACCGTCGTGCTGACGGAACTCTTCCCCGACACTTTGCTGGATCGGAGTCCGGGGATCGTCATCGAGCTGAACGTGTGCTAGAACTCGGAGGTGCCATAGTTTCGGTGCTTGATCGGTTGGGCCGTGGAGACGTACGACTACATCAACCAAACGCTTCCGTTGTCGATCTACAAGGGTACGTAGATCACACTCTCCCCTCTCGTTGCGATGCATCACCATGATCTTGCGTGTGCGTAGGAATTTTTTTGAAATTACTACGTTCCCCAACACCTTCTTCTCATTTGCATTAGAGGGTTGCTTGCGATTCCTGCTTGTTTTTGGTTTCTCCAAAAATGACAAATTTATTTCAGTACTATCATCGAGTTTCTCCAAAGAACCTGCATTACCATCACTTGATTCATGAGAGAATATATCTCTAGCACAAGAAGCACTAGCCCCAGTAACATGTACATTTTGAAATATGACACATAAAACTTCAATGTGCTTCGGTTCCTGTTTTCTAAACTTCAAATGATTGCATTTCTTTTTTGTCCTCTCTTGGCATCTCTGAAATAATAATAAGAGTGCAAGTGAGACACTACAAAGAAATAAAGCATGATAATTGAAAAAGGAAATGCAAACTCTTACCACAAGATGTTCATCCCACAATTCTTTCGAGCAATCAACCGTTCTCTTTGCATCATTCCATCCAAATCCAGTTGCTTCATTTGTCAGCTACATGAATCAAACATACTCATTTTTATTGCATCCCATTTATTCTTGAATCTATCCTTCGGATACTTCTTTCATGTTCTTGCTTCCCATTTCTCCAAAATATTATTCCAACCCTTCTTACTTAAATAACCAGAGGGTATATTCCCATTTTCAACTTCTCGTAATATTTCAATGAGTTTCTTCAAATGGGCATCATCCCACAACGCCTTCTCAGTCATATATACTTCAATCAAGCAAAATAATGACATAGCAATATATCAATATATATATGGTCCAACAGATAATTGCACAGCGGTATATCAATGTATATGGTCCAACAAGCAATTACACAGCAATTTGCAGCAAGCAATCGTCCAATGTATAGCAAAATGTAGCAACTATTCATCAATAAACCAGCTTCCGACCCAAAATAAGTGTCGCTGATTTAGTACAAAATTTGTACTACTAATTTAGTACCCCCAATCCCAAAACAAGTGTCGCATAACTTTGTACTAAATCAGCGACACTTATTCTGGGACAGAGGGAGTACTAAATTTGCGACACTTATTTTGGGACGGAGGGAGTAATAACCAAAATGGAACATGTGATAATGGCGTTTTCATCTCATCTTGTTACAAGATGAACTCATAATGGTACATGAACCAAAAATCCAAACACATTGAACTATAATCCACTCACAAAACAAATAACCATATAAAATATAAAAGTATATCCCTTAGGTTATGTAGCATGCGTGTGCTAACTTAACCCAGTTCGTCCTGTGAGATTTTATAGGGGTAACCAAAACAACCGGCCAGAAAAAATATGTACATGGCATATATATATATATATGGTCTACGCATGTCCCACTGTTTGCGCGCGACAATAAGCTACTTGGGTCGGCGCCTTCTTTCTATCACTGTGATTTCATCTGTATCTTTTGTTTGGTATGTCGATGGCTTCCTTTGGAGCTGGAGGCGGCCTGCAGGAACATGCTGTTTTTCATTTGTCCGAGGAACCCGTCAAATATTAACCAGAATAACTTCACTTCATCTAGTTTTTAAAATCCATCTCCTCACGAGCCTTAAGGCCTACAGATCCAGCAGCAAGCTAACCTGAAAAGTCTGCAAGATATCTTCCAGTTCTGCGGTGATCTCAGAGAAAACGGGTCGCGTATGGGGGTTTTCACCCCAACACCGTTGAATCAATTTAGACAATCTCGGATGCACGCTCGAGGGAATCACCAAGCGAAGTCCCTGACAAACAAGGAACAACGCTCACTTCTCATACTTGCACGTCCATTATCGACAGCTGATGCCCAATACCAAAACTGTAATTCAACTTCATTTCCTCGAATGCCATACCTGCCTTACTGATAGTGCCGCTTGCAATGGTGTCAGGTTTTCATATGGGACCTGTATAGCGCAGGACCAAGCAAGGTTATTACCTTTAATCAAAGTACTGATGTTCGATGAACACTGAACACCGAACACCAACGTTTTACCTTTGAAGTGACCAACTCCCATAGAACAATAGCAAAGCTGAAGACATCTGCCTTGTGATCATAAGACTTATGGTTTATCACCTGGCATGACAAGAAATTCTAATAAGTACATCACGTAGGCACAATGCCTCGGTTCCATAGAACCTGTCTTCTGAGCTCTGACGAAAGTGAAAGCTGAGATAGTACACAGAAAGATGCATTTCTTCATAAACTTGCTGTGAAGATGTGGATGACTAATAAATAGCGAACGAAAACAGGACAGGCTATTCATTATCAAGTTATAGCACATAGTTTCAGCACGAGGTTCAGGGATTTAGTCTTGGTATATATGTGTCTTGCAGCAACAAAAGAGTGGTCGAGCAAATATAGGATATTGGATATTTTCTAGGAAGGGGAAAGGATGCTAAAGGACAATGAACAAACCGATAACACACCTCAGGTGCCATCCATCTATAGGTGCAATTTTCAGAAGTCATGTCTCCCTCTTGCGAGAGACCAAAATCTGCAATCTTCACGACCTATTTTAAAAGAACCACAACCAATTATCATTTTATAATCTTGACCTGAAAAGTACATGGCTTTATAACAGTATGCACACTTGACCCTAAAAGAACAATATGCATACTTGACCATCACCAAGTAATAAATTGGCAGATTTCAAATCTCTATGGATGATGTTATTCTGGTGCAAATAATCCATCCCTTTCGAGATGCCAATAGCAATCCTAAGAATCAACGAAAGCTTCAAGGTATTCTTTTGCTTGTGAAGGAAGTCATACAGATTACCTCCAGCCATGTACTCTGAAGCAATCACAGACAATAAAAAGAGCAAAATATCAGTTAACAGAAAATTACAAACTGCTTCATAATAACTAAATAAATGAACTCTTGACAGATTTCTTTTTAAGTGGGAACCAGAGGCCTCCGATTTTCACTATTGGAAACATGAGAAGTAAAAGTTTGTACAAACAAACAGATAATAAAACATAAGCAGCTGACCAGTGCAGGGATCCGCCCCAACAGCGATCTACATACACACACAAGACGAAAACGTAGAATGAATGCAGAGAATGAGAGTGAACAAATTGTAAGCAAGCTTCAGGTAGTGAGTATGTCCAGCGGCACATCTTCTTTATGCTCATATATAAATGGTGTAGAATTTTCCTATTAAATTCCAAAATGCAACTTTATGTAATTATGGAGACAAATATTAATATCTCATACATGAAATAGTGGCTACCAAATGATAGGCATGATAGGCTGACTGACTTGTACTTCTTGTCTGACTTGTACTATGATCAACAGGATTCCTCTAATCAGACATATCTTGCCTTCTTGTCTGACTTGTACTATGATCCAGCATGGTGTAGATATTCTTGTCTGACTTATCTGCTCTTCAAGTCCCTACCAAAATGCGTAGAAGACGGGAGTTATCCCCCGTCTTTTGAGCTCAGCTTTTTTTTTTCTAAATCAAGCTTATCAAATGTGTTATCAATAGCTATTTAAGCACGACCTCCAATTTTTAGTCACCAATGCTATTCATAGTGTAACTGTGCCAATGGATAACAGTATTTTCATGTGAGTCTGCAACAAGGATATTGATTGCTATTAAAACTACAACAAGCAATATTAGTGTCTGACCTGTTACAATAAGATACTTTCGATGCTTTGTGCATGCCCCATAAAAGCGAATGACATTTTCATGATTAACACTCCTGGACATGTTTATATTGTGTTAGCATCTTCTGGAACTAAGTCGTTTATGCGTCACAGAAATAAAAAAAACATACCTTAAAATCATTATTTGTTGCAAAAACTCCACTTTTGAATCATCATTAGCATGTCCAGTTCTAAGGTACTTTATTGCAATATCCACACCAAGGTAAGTTCCTCGATATCTGCAAAATGAAAAAGGAACACTGGTTACTGAACTGTCCGGAAGTTTCCCCAAATCATAATACAGCTGATTTCACTATGTTTGTTGGCAGTGTCCCTTGTGAACCTATTTCATCTGTAAATATGCAAGGAAAAGGCATGCAGCCCACAGTAGCAGAGTAGCAGTTAAGTGGTGGCTGTCTTTCCTCTATTTCTAAGCAAGTGTTATGTAGTTCTTACAAGTCTCCAGAAGATCCAGACGCAATCTTTTCTTCAATCTGCAACAGATCCCTGTCAAATTCAGATTCTCCAATCTTTTCTTGCAGCTCTGATATTCTCTCCGAGGCTGAACTTGTTAGATTAGATAACGAGGGCTGCGTACCACAAGTTAAAGTTGTTAGGAAAAGGTTAGACACAACTTGTTAATTCTTGCAATGCTGACTGCATGCGTTTACAGCAACTGCATCTGCATACTTAGAAAAGTTGAATTACCAGCACCTATGTATAAGTGACCAGGCAGAAACCTAAGAATGTGAAGTATTCAGTACGTAATGTAACTAAAAAAGAAGAGAAATCATACATTACGTTTTGCTGTCTCCTTGAGCTGCTGCAGCAAATCATCTGTCTCCTGCATATAGCGTCAGGCAATATTTTACTCAAGGAAATATTTGAAAGCAACTATGTGCAATATAATCTACAGATGCTCCACTACTTTTCATAAGAATGTACAGAGCACATTGAGAACTCGGTTACTCCGTCTTACCTAGCATGCACTCCAAATTCATGGGCAAATGTCAAAATACAGCTCTAGGTTCTATGACCACGTTATAAGCTAAATAGCTATCAACTAAGATGGTGCCCAAGATTTTTTATTTCATAGAAAATAACTAGGGGAAACACATAAACTGGTATTTTTTGCCAATTGGCACTGCTATGTAAACAGTTGTTATGTGTCTTCCAGGATCTTCTGGTGTAAGAATCCGAGTCCAAAGGACAGGTTATGCAGTTCCAGAGATGTGCCAGCAAACAAACTAGTAGTATAAAATAATTGAATACACGTACGACTGTTTGTCACCATCTCGGTACAAACGACATGACGTAAAGCTGATGCAATTAATCGTAATGCTATCATAAGTAATCGGAACTGCACAAATACGTCCACTTTTTTTTGGACAAGGGGCTCTTTATTACACAAAAGGTTTAAGATTACATCCAGCCTCTCTGCATAATTAGGATGCACACAGCCAAACGAAATCCACACTGGCAAACATTATTAAAAAAACGGCGAAATACGTCCACTTTTGAATTATCGTTAAGATGTCGCACATGTATAGATGTGCTGCAGTATAACCATCCTCTAAGTTTACCTCTGTTTCCCAGCCATCAACAACAAATATGCCCAAACACAATCCATCTGTTGTTGTGAACACATGTGCTTCACAAATGTTAAATCCAAGATCGCACACCAACGTAGCTAGCTACAAAACAATAACTCGAAATTTTATAGAAGTTGATACAAGTAGTATGACACGGCCGATGGACCGATGCTCCGATGTCTTTACCTGACAAAGGAGCTTTGGCTTGTCAACGGAAGAAAATATAATTTCATGAAGAAGCTGAATTTCTGTATCCCTCCTGTGGAAATTTAAATGGCAACTAAGGATCAAAGTTCATTGCTCAGGCAGGTTTATGAAAAGGTAGCCCAAAATACGCCGCTTGCCAAACTACTGTGAAATACTAGTATTATAGGAAGTGAGCACAAAAGCGTGGAGAAAAGACAGGCCAAATAATTTGGAAGTCGTCCATGCCAAACTGCATATCATTCCAGATAGTCTTATGGTTCAACTTGAATATATCATTCCAGATTGCAAATGAAAGAGTGAATTCCGGTTTTTACCCCTTATTTTGACATTTTTGACACTAATTACCTCATTTAGCGGGATTTCATTCATTTTACTCCATTTAGCAAAAGTTCTGCCAACATTTACCCTTTTTAAAATTTTGTGAGCATTCTGCCACAATTCACACGCACAATCCTGCCGCAAACAAAGAAGTAAAAGAATTTCGACAATATTCAAAATGTTGAAAAAGAAACTTTAGATCAATGTATGCCAGTTATAGAAGGGTGATATGTATACACGTGATCTTCTAATAATAAGCATTTTAATTCTGTCCGAATCAAACTCCTCACAGGCCAATGCATGAGTCGGGACAAATTTCAGAATACACAAATTGCTATATATATGATGGAGATGGTTAAAACCATGTGCAATGGGGGTATGACTGAGAGGGCTTGTTTGTTCGCCAACCTCACTGATTTGTTGGACTAGCGGTCGCCATAGACCCACCATCAACTAAGCACAACCTGATCGGGTCACGTACATGGACGCGCCGACGTCGGCGAGTTTGACGGAGCCGGATTACATGGGGTCATTTCTTGCCTTGATGTCGCGGCCAGACGTCGGCGAGATTGTCAGGGCCGGATTTCACGGGGTCGTTTCTTGCGTTGATGTCACGACCATACAGCGCCGCACGAGGAGGTATGAAATAGCGTCGCTGCCGTCGACGCCATTGCTGATGCCTGACAATCCCTAACCCTAGGTTCAAGCGAGCTTGACGGGTACGTGCGGTCAAAAGTCTGGGCGGGAGCATGAGTGTGGAGCGTGGTCGACACGGGCATTGTGCGTTGGACGCGACGCGAGCGACCTCCATCGGGCTGGTCTGGTTGGGAGAAGCTGCGAGGACCGGTTTAGGAGAGAGAGAAAATTAGGCGGGAAAAAACCGTCGAACAGGCATGTCAGCTGGACCTGACAATTGGGACCTATCGGTCAGAACACTTGCAAAATTTTAAACGGGGTAAATCATGGCAGAACTTTTGCTAAATAGGGTAAAATGAATGAAATTTCACTAAATGGGGTAATTAGTGTCAAAAATGTCAAATTAGGGGGTAAAATTCGGAATTCACTCCAAATGAAAACATGCTAAGCTAAAACCTTTCTGTCAAGTTATGAGAAATAGAACCACTGGGCCACACGGTTGTTTTTTGAATAAAAATGAGCTGCAACGCAGGCTAACAGAAAAGCTATCAGCATCTTTTGGGCAAGCCATCCAGGATTTACAAATCAGAATAAAAGCAAGCTTTATATTTGAAAGAAGTCCAACATTTTTGTGTGTGTGCGAGAATGATCAAACAACTTTCCTCTAAAACAGATGATCAAGTGTAAACCAGGCGTTGGAGTGGGTGGGTGGCTGAACCTATACGTACCTCAAATCGGAAGCCAGAGAGCCTCCACAGTCACCGTTTTCATTCGGAGCAGACTCAGCATCCTGCAGTTTGTCCTCATGAAGGTACTGCCCATGGAAACAGAGCACAATAATTAATAAAGTAAGCGACACTGCAAACATCTTGTTCCACAGTGTGCAGGGAAGATTCAGTTTAATGCATGGATGAATGGATTACCCGTAGGAAGCGTGCGTGGAAGACGGGGCGATTGTCGGGGTCGGCGCACTCGGCGAGGATCCGGCGGTGCAGCAGCACGTCCTCCGCCTTGTTCACGTCCAGGTCGACGTAGTAGCTGGACGGGAGGCGCTCGTAGTGGTCCTCGAGGACGCGGTCGAAGAAGGGGTCGGAGAGCGCCTCGTGGTTGCCGGCGGCCCGCAGGCGGTCGTAGATCTCCCTACTCACGCCGGACAGCCGTGCCCCGTCACCGCCGCCGTGGCTAGAGGCGGCGGCGGCCCCGGGCGGCCAGCAGCTCTCCTGGGCGTCGCTGTCGGCCATCCGCCCGCGCGTGTGGGCCAACGCTGCGGCCATCCTGGCGCGCTTTATGGGAGTGGGAGTGGGAAGAGCGAGGGACGGTGACGACGACGTACGGCGGGCTCAGTGGGTTGGCGAATCCGAGGGAGGTCTCTTGGCGGTTGCGGCCGGCCAGAATCTTCTAGTTCTAGAGGGCGGCGCCGACCGGCCGGCTACTTTTCCCTCGTGCATCTCTCCTCCGCCACGCACGCCCAATCGCTGAGGAGGAGCCGAGCCCGAACCAAGGAATGGCGGAAAAAGAGGACGCCCCGGCGTGGCACGGGAGGGACATAGTGACACGACACGATCCTTGTTTTTTTAATATAGTGACACGATCCTTGCTATGTGTTCAGGTTAACGCCTCTTTGGTTTGTAGTTTATAGGATTTTTATAGGAAATCTATAGGATAGGATTTGCAAAGGAAAAATTTCTTTGAATCTCTTTAATTTGTAGGAATGGATTCCTATTCCTATGTAGGATAGGAATCAATCCTTCACATTTTGGAGGAAAAAAACATTAGCCTAGACTCAATGGAAAAAATCCTATCCTGTGCACCAAATGACATCTCTTTCTCTATAGGAATTGACATACATGTCATCTCACTTCTAAGTTTCAGTTCATCGGTCCTCTCCAGAAATATTGTTTTTCTTTATGGATCAAGTTTTATTGCTCAAATATTTCACATGATATGCGATACAGAAAGGATCATGAGGTTCGGTCAGCAGACGTGCCGCCCCTGATCCTGGCGGCCGCCATACCTTGAACCGGTACAATCTTTTTGCATACCTACGCTGCTACGTACAGTCACAGCCATTGTAGAGGAAAAGGCGAGGGGCTAGCAAAGCGCTCTGGATTTTAGTGAGATTTTTTAACAACTTGTAATATGCAATTGTAATAAGTTTAGTGATAATTCGAAATGTGAACCGCGGATTTAACAAGGTACTTCCTTCGTTCTTAAATATTTGTCTTTCTAGAGATTTCAACAAGTGACTATATACGGAGCAAAATGTGAATCTACCACTAGTAGAAAAAGGGTCAAACGTGAAGCACATTACTGCCGGTTTGAATTTGAGCCGGCACTAATGTGTGCATTAGTGCCGGTTCCAATGGCTAGCCGGCCGCTCTCATTAGTACCGGTTCATGGCGAACCTTTAGCACCGGTTCGTGCCACGAACCGGTACTAAAGTGAGTGGTGGCAGGATGTTGTCAGTCCGGGGCCCCTCCAGCACCTTTAGTACCGGGTCGTATCACGAACCGGTACTAGAGGTCGTCCTACATAGACCCTTCGTCCACCCGAGCTCGCTTTGTTCTTCCCCTTTCCCCTCTCCTCTCTGTTCTTTTCCCTCTTTCTCTCAAGCTCATCACACATTTTACCCAAAAATTTTCAAGATTTGAAGGCCCCATCCATTCAAATGATCACAAAGGTTAGCAACTTTGTCCTTTCATCTCTCATTGCTAGATTACCTCGTGCAATGCTTTATATAGTGATTGATTTTTGAGTTTAGTGATTTGGGAGGAATTATATATATGTGCTAGTATTTGATTTATATGCAATTTGAGGTAAAAAATAACACTTAGTTTGCATATGTAGGTGTGGTTTACTTAGTACCTTCTAAATCTCCGTCGTAACCACCGTCGATCGCTCGCAACGTCCCGCCGCCGGCACCACCTTGTGGTGAGCCTCTTGTTCATGAAGTTTTATATAAAAAATTGATGTTTGTGTGATTTGGATATATAGTTATTCGTATAATTATCTTACCCATACGTTGTTTGTTATACATAGTGCCATGGTTTTGATATCCGTCCCCGTCGGCCCTCGTCCGGGTTATGATTCGGATGTGGTATATTCTCTTTTAAAACTATTTATTGTATTTCGTGTTTATGACAAATTATGCCCATCAAGTTGACATAGATATTTGTATGTAGGAGGTAGTTGAACCAGAAATTCCAACCGACCCTATTGTCGAGAGGTTAAATTTAGTTGAAAGAGAAAATGAGGATTTGAAGGAAAAATTGAAAAAAATTGAGGGGGAGAAGATGGAATTGGAGTTGCATGTTGCCGATGTCATCGATGATCACAAGATTAAGATAGAGAAAATGCGCTTGAAGATTAGAAAGATTAGAAAATATGCCATTCATAGTGAGGCTTGGTATCATTATGCTGTTGGATCAATTGTTACCTTAGTTGCGATCTTAATCGCATTTGTTGTTGCATTTAAATTCTTTAGCTAGAGAGTTATTTGTTTGTTGCATTTAAGTGTTGTATGATCTTTATGTATGAACTTTATGTATTGTATTAATTTGGTGTTTTCGGTGCTGTGTATTGAAGATGAGCCGGCAATGGATATACGATGACTCATGCTCTCCTGAGTTCATTAATGGCATGCGTACTTTTCTGCTTGCGGTTGAGGCAAGCAAGCGGGCGGATGGTTTTATGCCTTGTCCATGTGCTGGCTGTAAGAATGGTCACCATTACTCTACGTCAAGAACCATTCACGTCCACCTGTTTGAGTCCGGTTTCATGGCCCACTATAATGTTTGGACCAAGCATGGAGAAAGAGGGGCTATGATGGAAGACAATGAAGAAGAAGAGGACGACGACAGCTATCCTGGCCATGGGTTCCCTGAATACGATGATACAACAATGAGGGAAGAAGCTGAGCCGGTAATGCGGGAAGAAGCTGAGCCGGCAATGCGGGAAGAAGCTGAAGAAGAGGCATCGGATGAGCCCGTTGATGATCTAGGTCGGGCCATTGCCGATGCAAAGAGAAACTGCGCAAGTGATTTGGAGAAGAAGAAGTTGCAGCGCATGTTAGAGGATCACAAAAAATTGTTGTACCCAAATTGCATAGGTGACAAGAAAAAGTTGGGCACCACACTGGAATTGCTACAATGGAAGGTAGAGAATGGTGTATCTGACAAGGGATTTGGAAATTTGCTGGTAATGATAAAGAATATGCATCCAAAGGACAACGAATTGCCCGAGAGTACGTACGAAGCAAAGAAGGTTGTCTGCCCTCTAGGGTTAGAGGTGCAGAAGATACATGCATCCCCTAATGATTGCATCCTCTACCGCGGTGAGTACGAGGATTTGAACGCTTGCCCAGTATGCGGTGCATTGCGCTATAAGATCAGCCGCGATGACCCTGGTGATGTCAAGGGCGAGCGCCCCAGGAAGAAGATTCCTGCCAAGGTGATGTGGTATGCTCCTATAATACCACGGTTGAAACGTTTGTTCCAAAACAAAGAGCATGCCAAGGCGATGCGATGGCACAGAGAAGACCGTAAGAAAGAAGGAAAGTTGAGAGTACCCGCTGACAGGTCGCAGTGGAGAAAAATCGAAAGAAAGTACGGGAAGGAGTTTGCAGATGACCTAAGGAACGTATGGTTTGGTCTAAGCGCAGATGGCATTAATCCTTTTGGGGAGCAGAGCAGCAACCATAGCACCTGGCATGTGACTCTATGTTTGTATAACCTTCCTCCTTGGTTGTGCATGAAGCGGAAGTTCATTATGGTGCCAGTGCTCATCCAAGGCCCTAAGCAACCCGACAACGACATTGATGTGTACCTAAGGCCATTAGTTGAAGAACTCTTACAACTGTGGAATGGAACAGGTGTACGTGCGTGGGATGAGCACATGGGGGAAGAATTTGACCTAAAGGCGTTGTTGTTTGTGACCATCAATGATTGGCCTGCTCTCAGTAACCTTTCAGGACAGACAAACAAGGGATACCGCGCATTCATGCACTATTTGGACGATACCGATAGTATATATTTGGCTAATTGTAAGAAGAATGTGTACCTGGGACATCGTCGATTTATTCCGAGCAGGCATCCCGTAAGAAAGAAAGGCAAGCATTTCAGAGGTGAGGCGGATCACCGGACGAAGCCTCCCACCGTACTGGTGCTGATGTACATGATATGGTCAAGGATTTGAAGGTGGTCTTTGGAAAGGGTCCTGATGGACAACCTGTTTCGAATGACACTGACGAACGCGCACCCATGTGGAAGAAGAAATCTATATTTTGGGACCTGCCCTATTGGAAAGACCTAGAGGTCCGCTCCGCAATCGACGTGATGCACGTGACGAAGAATCTTTGTGTGACCCTGATTGGCTTCTTGGGCGTGTATGGGAAGACAAAAGATACACCTGAGGCACGGGAGGACCAGCAACGTATGCACGCAAAAGACGGCATACATCAGGGTCATGCAAGCTATGCTCTTACCAAAGAAGAGAAGGAAATCTTTTTTGAATGCCTGCTCAGTATTAAGGTACCGTCTGGCTTTTCGTCGAATATAAAGGGAATAATAAACATGGCAGAGAAAAAGTTCCAGAACCTAAAGACTCATGACTGCCACGTGATTATGACACAACTGCTTCCGGTTGCATTGAGGGGGCTTCTACCGGAAAACGTTCGATTAGCCATTGTGAAGCTATGTGCATTCCTCAATGCAATCTCTCAGAAGGTAATCGTGAAGGAAATATGCCCTAGAGGCAATAATAATGTTATTATTTTATTTCCTTATATCATGATAAATGTTTATTATTCATGCTAGAATTGTATTATCCGGAAACATAATACTTGTGTGAATATATAGACAAACCAAACGTCACTAGTATGCCTCTACTTGACTAGCTCGTTAATCGAAGATGGTTATGTTTCCTAACCATAGACATGTGTTGTCATTTGATTAATGGGATCACATCATTAGGAGAATGATGTGATTGACATGACCCATTCCATTAGCTTAGCACCCGATCGTTTAGTATGTTGCTATTGCTTTCTTCATGACTTATACATGTTCCTATGACTATGAGATTATGCAACTCCCGTTTACCGGAGGAACACTTTGTGTGCTACCAAACGTCACAACGTAACTGGGTGATTATAAAGGAGCTCTACAGGTGTCTCCAAAGGTGAATTTTGGGTTGGCGTATTTCGAGATTAGGATTTGTCACTCCGATTGTCGGAGAGGTATCTCTGGGCCCTCTCGGTAATGCACATCACTTAAGCCTTGCAAGCATTGCAACTAATGAGTTAGTTGCGGGATGATGTATTACAGAACGAGTAAAGAGACTTTCCGGTAACGAGATTGAACTAGGTATTGAGATACCGACGATCGAATCTCGGGCAAGTAACATACCGATGACAAAGGGAACAACGTATGTTGTTATGCGGTCTGACCGATAAAAGATCTTCGTAGAATATGTAGGAACCAATATGGGCATCCAGGTCCCGCTATTGGTTATTGACCGGAGACGTGTCTCGGTCATGTCTACATTGTTCTCGAACCCGTAGGGTCCGCACGCTTAAGGTTTCGATGATAGTTATATTATGAGTTTATGCGTTTTGATGTACCGAAGGTTGTTCGGAGTCCCGGATGTGATCACGGACATGACGAGGAGTCTTGAAATAGTCGAGACATAAAGATTGATATATTGGAAGCCTATATTCGGACACCGGAAGTGTTCCGGGTGATTTCGGAGAAAACCGGAGAGCCGGAGGGTTACCAGAACCCCCCGGGAGAAGTAATGGGCCATATGGGCCTTAGTGGAGAGAGAGAGGGGCAGCCAAAGGTGGGCCGCGCGCCTCCTCCCCCTGGTCCGAATTGGACTAGGAGAGGGGGGGCGGCGCCCCCCTTTCCTTCTCCCTCCCCACTTCTTTCCCCCTCCTAGTAGGAGTCCTACTCCTACTAGGAGGAGGACTCCTCCTGGCGCGCCAATAGGGGCCGGCCGGCCTCCTCCCCTTGATCCTTTATATACGGGGGCAGGAGCACCCCCTAGAGACACAAGTTGATCCACGTGATCATATTCTTAGCCGTGTGCGGTGCCCCCTTCCACCATAATCCTCGATAATATTGTAGCGGTGCTTAGGCGAAGCCCTGCGACGGTAGTACATCAAGATTGTCACCACGCCGTCGTGCTGACGAAACTCTTCCCGACACTTTGCTGGATCGGAGTCCGGGGATCGTCATCGAGCTGAACGTGTGCTAGAACTCGGAGGTGCCGTAGTTTCGGTGCTTGATCGGTCGGGCCGTGAAGACGTACGACTACATCAACCAAGTTAACGCTTCCGTCGTCGATCTACAAGGGTACGTAGATCACACTCCCCCTCTTGATGCTATGCATCACCATGATCTTGCGTGTGCGTAGGAAATTTTTTGAAATTACTACGAAACCCTTCAGTGGCATCCGAGCCTAGGTTTTATGTGTTGATGTTATATGCACGAGTAGAACACAAGTGAGTTGTGGGCGATATAAGTCATACTGCTTACCAGCATGTCATACTTTGGTTCGGCGGTATTGTTGGACGAAGCGGCCCGGACCAAAATTACGCGTACGCTTACGCGAGACCGGTTCTCCCGACATGCTTTGCACAGAGGTGGCTTGCGGGTGACAGTTTCTCCAACTTTAGTTGAACCGAGTGTGGCTATGCCTGGTCCTTGCGAAGGTTAAAACAGCACCAACTTGACAAACTATCATTGTGGTTTTGATGCGTAGGTAAGATTGGTTCTTGCTTAAGCCCGTAGCAGCCACGTAAAACTTGCAACAACAAAGTAGAGGACGTCTAACTTGTTTTTGCAGGGCATGTTGTGATGTGATATGGTCAAGACATGATGCTAAATTTTATTGTATGAGATGATCATGTTTTGTAACCGAGTTATCGGCAACTGGCAGGAGCCATATGGTTGTCGCTTTATTGTATGCAATACAACTGCGCTGTAATGCTTTACTTTATCACTAAGCGGCAGCGATAGTCGTGGAAGCATAAGATTGGCGAGATCAAGGTGTCGCGCCGGTGACGATGGTGATCACAGGTGCTTCGAAGATGGAGATCACAAGCACAAGATGATGATGGCCATATCATATCACTTATATTGATTGCATGTGATGTTTATCTTTTATGCATCTTATCTTGCTTTGTTTGACGGTAGCATTTTAAGATGATCTCTCACTAAATTATCAAGAAGTGTTCTCCCTGAGTATGCACCGTTGCGAAAGTTCTTCGTGCTGAGACACCATGTGATGATCGGGTGTGATAGGCTCTACGTTCAAATACAACGGGTGCAAAACAGTTGCACACGCGGAATACTCAGGTTATACTTGACGAGCCAAGCATATACAGATATGGCCTCGTAACACGGAGACCGAAAGGTCGAGCGTGAATCATATAGTAGATATGATCAACATATTGATGTTCACCGTTGAAACTACTCCATCTCACGTGATGATCGGACATGGTTTAGTTGATTTGGATCACGTGATCACTTAGAGGATTAGAGGGATGTCTATCTAAGTGGGAGTTCTTTAGTAATATGATTAATTGAACCTAAATTTATCATGAACTTAGTACCTGATAGTATCTTGCTTGTTTATGTTGATTGTGGATAGATGGCTCGTGCTGTTGTTCCGTTGAATTTTAATGCGTTCCTTGAGAAAGCAAAGTTGAAAGATGATGGTAGCAATTACACGGACTGGGTCCGTAACTTGAGGATTATCCTCATTGCTGCACAGAAGAATTACGTCCTGGAAGCACCGCTGGGTGCCAGGCCTGCTGCAGGAGCAACGCCGGATGTTATGAACGTCTGGCAGAGCGAAGCTGATGACTACTCGATAGTTCAGTGTGCCATGCTTTACGGCTTAGAACTGGGACTTCAACGACGTTTTGAACGTCATGGAGCATATGAGATGTTCCAGGAGTTGAAGTTAATATTTCAAGCAAATGCCCGGATTGAGAGATATGAAGTCTCCAATAAGTTCTATAGCTGCAAGATGGAGGAGAACAGTTCTGTCAGTGAGCATATACTCAAAATGTCTGGGTATAATAATCACTTGATTCAATTGGGAGTTAATCTTCCAGATGATTGCGTCATTGACAGAATTCTCCAGTCACTGCCACCAAGCTACAAGAGCTTCGTGATGAACTATAATATGCAAGGGATGAATAAGACTATTCCCGAGCTCTTCGCAATGCTGAAAGCTGCGGAGGTAGAAATCAAAAAGGAGCATCAAGTGTTGATGGCCAACAAGACCACTAGTTTCAAGAAAAAGGGCAAAGGAAAGAAGAAGGGGAACTTCAAAAAGAACAGGAAGCAAGTTGCTGCTCAGGAGAAGAAACCCAAATCTGGACCTATGCCTGAAACTAAGTGCTTCTACTGCAAGCAGACTGGTCACTGGAAGCGGAACTGCCCCAAGTATTTGGCGGATAAGAAGGATGGCAAGGTGAACAAAGGTATATGTGATATACATGTTATTGATGTGTACCTTACTAATGCTCGCAGTAGAACCTGGGTATTTGATACTGGTTCTGTTGCTAATATTTGCAACTCGAAACAGGGACTACGGATTAAGAGAAGATTGGCTAAGGACGAGGTGACGATGCGCGTGGGAAACGGTCAAAGTCGATGTGATCGCGGTCGGCACGCTACCTCTACATCTACCTTCGGGATTAATATTAGACCTAAATAATTGTTATTTGGTGCCAGCGTTAAGCATGAACATTATATCTGGATCTTGTTTGATGCGAGACGGTTATTCATTTAAATCAGAGAATAATGGTTGTTCTATTTATATGAGTAATATCTTTTATGGTCATGCACCCTTAAAGAGTGGTCTATTCTTATTAAATCTCGATAGTAGACACACATATTCATAGTGTTGAAGCCAAAAGGATGCAGAGTTGATAATGATAGCGCAACTTATTTGTGGCACTGCCGTTTGGGTCATATCGGTGTAAAGCGCATGAAGAAACTCCATACTGATGGGCTTTTGGAACCACTTGATTATGAATCGCTTGGTACTCGCGAACCGTGCCTTATGGGTAAGATGACAAAAACACCGTTCTCCGGTACTATGGAGAGAGCAAACAGATTTGTTGGAAATCATACATACAGATGTATGTGGTCCGATGAATGTTGAGGCTCGTGGCAGATATCGTTATTTTCTCACCTTCACAGATGACGTTAGAGCAGATATGGGTATATGCTACGGCTTAATGAAACACAAGTCTGAAACGTTTGAAAAGTCAAAGAATGTTCCAGAGTGAAGTTGAAAATTTCAAGAAAATAAAGTTTCTACGATCTGATCGTGGAGGAGAATATTTGAGTTACGAGTTTGGTGTACATTTGAAAAATTGTGGAATAGTTTCGCAACTCAAGCCACCCGGAACACCACAGCGTAATGGTGTGTCCGAACGTCGTAATCGTACTTTACTAGATATGGTGCGATCTATGATGTCTCTTACTGATTTACCGCTATCGTTTTGGGGATACGCTCTAGAGACGGCCGCATTCACGTTAAATAGGGCACCATCAAAATCCGTTGAGACAATGCCTTATGAACTGTGGTTTGGCAACAAACCAAAGTTGTCCTTTCTGAAAGTTTGGGGCTGCGATGCTTATGTGAAAAACCTTCAACCTGGTAAGCTCGAACCCAAGTCAGAGAAATGTGTCTTCATAGGATATCCAAAGGAAACTATTGGATACACCTTCTATCACAGATCCGAAGGCAAGACTTTTGTTGCTAAATTCGGAAACTTTCTGGAGAAGGAGTTTCTCTCGAAAGAAGTGAGTGGGACGAAAGTAGAACTTGACGAGGTAACTGTACCTGCTCCTTTATTGGAAAGTAGTGCATCACAGAAAACTGTTTCAGTGACACCTACACCAGTTAGTGAGGAAGCTAATGATGATGATCATGAAACTTCAGAACAAGATACTACTGAACCTCGTAGATCAACCAGAGTGAGATCCGCGCCAGAGTGGTATGGTAATCCTGTTCTGAAAGTCATGCTACTAGATCATGATGAACCTACAAACTATGAAGAAGCGATGGTGAGCCCAGATTCCGCAAAATGGCTTGAAGCCATGAAATCTGAGATGGGATCCATGTATAAGAACAAAGTATGGACTTTGGTTGACTTGCCCGATGATCGGCAAGCAATTGAGAATAAATGGATCTTCAAGAAGAAGACTGACGCTGACGGTAATATTACTGTCTACAAAGCTCGACTTGTCGCAAAAGGTTTTCGGCAAGTTCAAGGGATTGACTACGATGAGACCTTCTCACCCGTAGCGATGCTTAAGTCTGTCCGAATCATGTTAGCAATTGCCGCATTTTATGATTATGAAATTTGGCAGATGGATGTCAAAACTGCATTCCTGAATGGATTTCTGGAAGAAGAGTTGTATATGATGCAACCAGAAGGTTTTGTCGATCCAAAGGGAGCGAACAAAGTGTGCAAGCTCCAGCGATCCATTTATGGACTGGTGCAAGCCTCTCGGAGTTGGAATAAACGCTTTGATAGTGTGATCAAAGCATTTGGTTTTATACAGACTTTTGGAGAAGCCTGTATTTACAAGAAAGTGAGTGGGAGCTCTATAGCATTTCTGATATTATATGTAGATGACATATTACTAATTGGAAATGATATAGAATTTCTGGATAGCATAAAGGGATACTTGAATAAGAGTTTTTCAATGAAAGACCTCGGTGAAGCTACTTACATATTGGGCATTAAGATCTATAGAGATAGATCGAGACGCTTAATTGGACTTTCACAAAGCACATACCTTGACAAGATTTTGAAAAAGTTCAAAATGGATCAAGCAAAGAAAGGGTTCTTGCCTGTGTTACAAGGTGTGAAATTGAGTAAGACTCAATGCCCGACCACTGCAGAAGATAGAGAGAAAATGAAAGATGTTCCCTATGCTTCAGCCATAGGCTCTATCATGTATGCAATGCTGTGTACCAGACCTGATGTGTGCCTTGCCATAAGTCTAGCAGGGAGGTACCAAAGTAATCCAGGAGTGGATCACTGGACAGCGGTCAAGAACATCCTGAAGTACCTGAAAAGGACCAAGGATATGTTTCTCGTATATGGGGGTGACAAAGAGCTCATCGTAAATGGTTACGTTGATGCAAGCTTTGACACTGATCCAGACGATTCTAAATCGCAAACCGGATACGTATTTACATTAAACGGTGGAGCTGTCAGTTGGTGTAGTTCTAAACAAAGCGTCGTAGCGGGATCTACATGTGAAGCGGAGTACATAGCTGCTTCGGAAGCAGCGAATGAAGGAGTCTGGATGAAGGAGTTCATATCTGATCTAGGTGTCATACCTAGTGCATCGGGTCCAATGAAAATCTTTTGTGACAATACTGGTGCAATTGCCTTGGCGAAGGAATCTAGATTTCACAAGAGAACCAAGCACATCAAGAGACGCTACAATTCCATCCGGGATCTAGTCCAGGTGGGAGACATAGAGATTTGCAAGATACATACGGATCTGAATGTTGCAGACCCGTTGACTAAGCCTCTTCCACGAGCAAAACATGATCAGCACCAAGGCTCCATGGGTGTTAGAATCATTACTGTGTAATCTAGATTATTGACTCTAGTGCAAGTGGGAGACTGAAGGAAATATGCCCTAGAGGCAATAATAAAGTTATTATTTATTTCCTTATATCATGATAAATGTTTATTATTCATGCTAGAATTGTATTAAACGGAAACATAATACATGTGTGAATACATAGACAAACAGAGTATCACTAGTATGCCTCTACTTGACTAGCTCGTTAATCAAAGATGGTTATGTTTCCTAACCATAGACAAAAGAGTTGTTATTTGATTAACGGGATTACATCATTAGTTGAATGATCTGATTGACATGACCCATTCCATTAGCTTAGCACCCGATCGTTTAGTATGTTGCTATTGCTTTCTTCATGACTTATACATGTTACTTTGACTATGAGATTATGCAACTCCCGTTTACCGGAGGAACACTTTGTGTGCTACCAAACGTCACAACGTAAATGGGTGATTATAAAGGTGCTCTACAGGTGTCTCCAAAGGTAGATGTTGGGTTGGCGTATTTCGAAATTAGGATTTGTCACTCCGATTGTCGGAGAGGTATCTCTAGGCCCTCTCGGTAATGCACATCACATAACCCTTGCAAGCATTACAACTAATGAGTTAGTTGTGAGATGATGTATTACGAAACGAGTGAAGAGACTTGCCGGTAACGAGATTGAACTAGGTATTGGATACCGACGATCGAATCTCGGGCAAGTAACATACCGATGACAAAGGGAACAACGTATGTTGTTATGCGGTCTGACCGATAATGATCTTCGTAGAATATGTAGGAGCCAATATGGGCATCCAGGTCCCGCTATTGGTTATGTACCGGAGATTTGTCTCAGTCATGTCTGCATTGTTCTCGAACCGTAGGGTCCGCACGCTTAACGTTACGATGACAGTTATTATGAGTTTATGCATTTTGAAGTACCGAAGTTAGTCCGGAGTCCCGGATGTGATCACGGACATGACGAGGAGTCTCGAAATGGTCGAGACATAAAGATTGATATATTGGATGACTATATTCGGACACCCGAAGCGTTCCGGGGAAGTTTCGGATAAAACCGGAGCACCGGGGGGTTACCGGAACCCCCCGGGGGGTTAATGGGCCTCATGGGCCTAAAGTGGAGAAGAGGAAGGGGCTGCCAGGGCAGGCCGCGCGCCCCCTCTCCCCCTAGTCCGAATTGGACAAGGAGGGAGGGGCGGCGCCCCCCCCCCTTTCCTTCTCTCCTTCAACCTCTCCTACTTGGACAAGGAAAGGGAGGGGAGTCCTACTCCCGGTAGGAGTAGGACTCCTCCTGCGCGCCTCCTCTAGGGCCGGCCGCACCCCCCCTTGGATCCTTTATATACAGAGGCAGGGGGGCACCCTAGGACACAGAAGTTGATCTTCGTGATCGTTCCTTAGCCGTGTGCGGTGCCCCCCTCCACCATATTCCACCTCAGTCATATCGTTGCAGTGCTTAGGTGAAGCCCTGCGTCAGTAGAACATCATCATCTTCACCACGCCGTTGTGCTGACGGAACTCATCCCCGAAGCTTTGCTGGATCGGAGCCCGGGGAGCGTCATCGAGCTATACGTGTGCTAAGAACTCGGAGGTGCCGGAGTAACGGTGCTTGGATCGGTCGGATCGGGAAGACGTACGACTACTTCCTCTACATTGCGTCAACGCTTCCGCTCCGGTCTACGAGGGTACGTAGACAACACTCTCCCCTCTCGTTGCTATGCATCACCATGATCTTGCGTGTGCGTAGGAAATTTTTTGAAATTACTACGTTCCCCAACAGCCTGTATTTACAAGAAAGTGAGTGGGAGCTCTGTAGCATTTCTGATATTATATGTGGATGACATATTACTGATTGGAAATGATATAGAATTTCTGGATAGCATAAAGGGATACTTGAATAAGAGTTTTTCAATGAAAGACCTCAGTGAAGCTGCTTACATATTAGGCATTAAGATCTATAGAGATAGATCAAGACGCTTAATTGGACTTTCACAAAGCACATACCTTGACAAGATTTTGAAAAAGTTCAAAATGGATCAAGCAAAGAAAGGGTTCTTGCCTGTGTTACAAGGTGTGAAATTGAGTCAGACTCAATGCCCGAGCACTGCAGAAGATAGAGAGAAAATGAAAGTTGTTCCCTATGCTTCAGCCATAGGCTCTATCATGTATGCAATGCTGTGTACCAGACCTGATGTGTGCCTTGATATAAGTCTAGCAGGGAGGTACCAAAGTAATCCAGGAGTGGATCACTGGACAGCGGTCAAGAACATCCTGAAATACCTGAAAAGGACTAAGGATATGTTTCTCGTATATGGAGGTGACAAAGAGCTCATCGTAAACGGTTACGTTGATGCAAGCTTTGACACTGATCCGGACGATTCTAAATCGCAAACCGGATACGTGTTTACATTAAATGGTGGAGCTGTCAGTTGGGGCAGTTCTAAACAAAGCGTCGTGGCGGGATCTACATGTGAAGCGGAGTACATAGCTGCTTCGGAAGCAGCAAACGAAGGAGTCTGGATGAAGGAGTTCATATCCGATCTAGGTGTCATACCTAGTGCATCGGGTCCAATGAAAATCTTTTGTGACAATACTGGTGCAATTGCCTTGGCGAAGGAATCCAGATTTCACAAGAGAACCAAGCACATCAAGAGACGCTTCAATTCCATCCGGGATCTAGTCCAGGAGGGAGACATAGAGATTTGCAAGATACACACGGATCTAAATGTAGCAGACCCGTTGACTAAGCCTCTTCCATGAGCAAAACATGATCAGCACCAAGGCTCCATGGGTGTTAGAATCATCACTGTGTAATCTAGATTATTGACTCTAGTGCAAGTGGGAGACTGAAGGAAATATGCCCTAGAGGCAATAATAAAGTTATTATTTATTTCCTTATATCATGATAAAAGTTTATTATTCATGCTAGAATTGTATTAACCGGAAACATAATACATGTGTGAATACATGGACAAACAAAGTGTCACTAGTATGCCTCTACTTGACTAGCTCGTTAATCAAAGATGGTTATGTTTCCTAACCATGGACAAAGAGTTGTTATTTGATTAACGGGATCACATCATTAGTTGAATGATCTGATTGACATGACCCATTCCATTAGCTTAGCACCCGATCGTTTAGTATGTTGCTATTGCTTTCTTCATGACTTATACATGTTCCTATGACTATGAGATTATGCAACTCCCGTTTGCCAGAGGAACACTTTGTGTGCTACCAAACGTCACAACGTAACTGGGTGATTATAAAGGAGCTCTACAGGTGTCTCCAAAGGTACATGTTGGGTTGGCGTATTTCGAGATTAGGATTTGTCACTCCGATTGTCGGAGAGGTATCTCTGGGCCCTCTCGGTAATGCACATCACTTAAGCCTTGCAAGCATTGCAACTAATGAGTTAGTTGCGGGATGATGTATTACAGAACGAGTAAAGAGACT
>NC_053023.1:753544067-753559517 GCF_003073215.2 Triticum urartu | reverse complement strand
AAGGAGTAGGACTCCTCCTGCGCCCTCTCCCTTGGCCGGCGCCCCCCTCCCCCCTTGGCTCCTTTATATACTGAGGTAGAGGCACCCTAGAACACACAAGTTGATCCACGTGATCTATTCCTTAGCCGTGTGCGGTGCCCCCTGCCACCATATACCTCGATAATACTGTAGCGGAGTTTAGGCGAAGCCCTGCTGCTGTAGTTCATCAAGATCGTCACCACGCCGTCGTGCTGACGAAACTCTGCCCCGACACTTTGCTGGATCGGAGTCCGGGGATCGTCATCGAGCTGAACGTGTGCTCGAACTCGGAGGTGCCGTAGTTTCGGTGCTTGATCGGTTGGATCGTGAAGACGTACGACTACTTCCTCTACGTCGTGTCATCGCTTCCGCAGTCGGTCTGCGTTGGGTACGTAGACAACACTCTCCCCCTCGTTGCTATGCATCACATGATCTTGCGTGTGCGTAGGAAATTTTTTGAAATTACTACGAAACCCAACAGTGGCATCCGAGCCTAGGTTATTTATGTTGATGTTATATGCACGAGTAGAACACAAGTGAGTTGTGGACGATACAAGTCATACTGCCTACCAGCATGTCATACTTTGGTTCGGCGGTATTGTTGGACGAGACGACCCGGAACAACCTTACGTGTACGCTTACGCGAGGCCGGTTCCCTCGACGTGCTTTGCACAGAGATGGCTTGCGGGCGACTGTCTCTCCAACTTTAGTTGAACCAAGTATGGCTACGCCCGGTCCTTGCGAAGGTTAAAATGGAGTCTATTTGACAAACTATCGTTGTGGTTTTGATGCGTAGGTGAGATTGGTTCTTACTTAAGCCCGTAGCAGCCACGTAAAACTTGCAACAACAAAGTAGAGGACGTCTAACTTGTTTTTGCAGGGCATGTTGTGATGTGATATGGTCACGGCATGATGCTGAATTTTATTGTATGAGATGATCATGTTTTGTAACCGAGTTATCGGCAACTGGCAGGAGCCATATGGTTGTTGCTTTATTGTATGCAATGCAATCGCGATGTAATGCTTTACTTTATTACTAAACGGTAGTGATAGTCGTGGAAGCATAAGATTGGCGAGACGACAACGATGCTACGATGGAGATCAAGGTGTCGTGCCGGTGACGATGGTGATCATGACGGTGCTTCGGAGATGGAGATCACAAGCACAAGATGATGATGGCCATATCATATCACTTATATTGATTGCATGTGATGTTTATCTTTTTAGGCATCTTATCTTGCTTTGATTGACGGTAGCATTATAAGATGATCTCTCACTAAAATTATCAAGAAGTGTTCTCCCTGAGTATGCACCGTTGCCAAAGTTCGTCGTGCCCAGGCACCACGTGATGATCGGGTGTGATAAGCTCTACGTCCATCTACAACGGGTGCAAGCCAATTTTGCACACGCAGAATACTCAGGTTAAACTTGACGAGCCTAGCATATGCAGATATGGCCTCGGAACAGGGAGACCGAAAGGTCGAGCGTGAATCATATAGTAGATATGATCAACATAAACGATGTTCACCATTGAAAACTACTCCATCTCACGTGATGATCGGTTATGGTTTAGTCGATTTGGATCACGTAATCACTTAGAAGATTAGAGGGATGTCTATCTAAGTGGGAGTTCTTAAGTAATATGATTAATTGAACTTAAATTTATCATGAACTTAGTACCTGATAGTATCTTGCTTGTTTATGTTGATTGTAGATAGATGGCTCGTGCTGTTGTTCCATTGAATTTTAATGCGTTCCTTGAGAAAGCAAAGTTGAAAGATGATGGTAGCAATTACACGGACTGGGTCCGTAACTTGAGGATTATCCTCATTGCTGCACATAAGAATTACGTCCTGGAAGCACCGCTGGGTGCCAGGCCTGCTGCTGGAGCAACACCAGATGTTATGAACGTCTCGCAGAGCAAAGCTGATGAATACTCGATAGTTTAGTGTGCCATGCTTTACGGCTTAGAATCGGGACTTCAACGACGTTTTGAACGTCATGGAGCATATGAGATGTTCCAGGAGTTGAAGTTAATATTTCAAGCAAATGCCCGAATTGAGAGATATGAAGTCTCCAATAAGTTCTATAGCTGCAAGATGGAGGAGAACAGTTCTGTTAGTGAGCATATACTCAAAATGTCTGGGTATAATAATCACTTGATTCAATTGGGAGTTAATCTTCCGGATGATTGCGTCATTGACAGAATTCTCCAATCACTGCCACCAAGCTACAAGAGCTTCGTGATGAACTATAATATGCAAGGGATGAACAAGACTATTCCCGAGCTCTTCGCAATGCTGAAAGCTGCGGAGGTAGAAATCAAAAAGGAGCATCAAGTGTTGATGGTTAACAAAACCACTAGTTTCAAGAAAAAGGGCAAAGGGAAGAAGAAGGGGAACTTCAAGAAGAACGGCAAACAAGTTGCCGCTCAGGAGAAGAAACCCAAGTCTGGACCTAAGCCTGAAACTGAGTGCTTCTACTGCCAGCAGACTGGTCACTGGAAGCGGAACTGCCCCAAGTATTTGGCGGATAAGAAGGATGGCAAGGTGAACAAAGGTATATGTGATATACATGTTATTGATGTGTACCTTACTAGAGCTCGCAGTAGCACCTGGGTATTTGATACTGGTTCTGTTGCTAATATTTGCAACTCGAAACAGGGACTACGGAATAAGCGGGCACTGGCAAAGGACGAGGTGACGATGCGCGTGGGAAACGGTTCCAAAGTCGATGTGATCGCGGTCGGCACGCTACCTCTACATCTACCTTCGGGATTAATATTAGACCTAAATAATTGTTATTTGGTGCTAGCGTTGAGCATGAACATTATATCTGGATCTTGTTTAATGCGAGACGGTTATTCATTTAAATCAGAGAATAATGGTTGTTCTATTTATATGAGTAATATCTTTTATGGTCATGCACCCTTGAAGAGTGGTCTATTCTTATTGAATCTCATAGTAGTAATACACATATTCATAATGTTGAAGCCAAAAGATGCAGAGTTGATAATGAAAGTGCAACTTATTTGTGGCACTGTCGTTTAGGTCATATCGGTATAAAGCGCATGAAGAAACTCCATACTGATGGACTTTTGGAACCACTTGATTATGAATCACTTGGTACTTGCGAACCGTGCCTCATGGGCAAGATGACTAAAACACCGTTCTCTGGTACTATGGAGAGAGCAACAGATTTGTTGGAAATCATACATACCGATGTATGTGGTCCGATGAATATTGAGGCTCGTGGCGGATATCGTTATTTTCTCACCTTCACAGATGATTTAAGCAGATATGGGTATATCTACTTAATGAAACATAAGTCTGAAACATTTGAAAAGTTCAAAGAATTTCATATTGAAGTTGAAAATCATCGTAACAAGAAAATAAAGTTTCTACGATCTGATCGTGGAGGAGAATATTTGAGTTACGAGTTTGGTGTACATTTGAAAAACTGTGGAATAGTTTCGCAACTCACGCAACCCGGAACACCACAGCGTAATGGTGTGTCCGAACGTCGTAATCGTACTTTACTGGATATGGTGCGATCTATGATGTCTCTTACTGATTTACCGCTATCGTTTTGGGGTTATGCTCTAGAGACGGCCACATTCACGTTAAATAGGGCACCATCAAAATCCGTTGAGACGACGCCTTATGAACTGTGGTTTGGCAAGAAACCAAAGTTGTCGTTTCTTAAAGTTTGGGGCTGCGATGCTTATGTGAAAAAGCTTCAACCTGATAAGCTCGAACCCAAATCGGAGAAATGTGTCTTCATAGGATACCCAAAGGAGACTGTTGGGTACACGTTCTATCACAGATCCGAAGGCGAGACATTCGTTGCTAAGAATGGATCCTTTCTAGAGAAGGAGTTTCTCTCGAAAGAAGTGAGTGGGAGGAAAGTAGAACTTGACGAGGTAACTGTACCTGCTCCCTTACTGGAAAGTAGTTCATCACAGAAAACTGTTTCAGTGACACCTACACCAGTTAGTGAGGAAGCCAATGATAATGATCATGAAACTTCAGATCAAGATACTACTGAACCTCGTAGATCAACCAGAGTAAGATCCGCACCAGAGTGGTATGGTAATCCTGTTCTGCAAGTCATGCTACTAGATCATGATGAACCTACGAACTATGAAGAAGCGATGGTGAGCCCAGATTCCGCAAAGTGGCTTGAAGCCATGAAATCTGAGATGGGATCCATGTATGAAAACAAAGTATGGACTTTGGTTGACTTGCCCGATGAGCGGCAAGCAATTGAAAATAAATGGATCTTTAAGAAGAAGACTGACGCTGATGGTAATGTTACTGTCTACAAAGCTCGACTTGTCGCAAAAGGTTTTCGGCAAGTTCAAGGGATTGACTACGATGAGACCTTCTCACCCGTAGCGATGCTTAAGTCCGTCCGAATCATGTTAGCAATTGCCGCATTTTATGATTATGAAATTTGGCAGATGGATGTCAAAACTGCATTCCTGAATGGATTTCTGGAAGAAGAGTTGTATATGATGCAACCGGAAGGTTTTATCGATGCAAAGGGAGCTAACAAAGTGTGCAAGCTCCAGCGATCCATTTATGGACTGGTGCAAGCCTCTCGGAGTTGGAATAAACGTTTTGATAGTGTGATCAAAGCATTTGGTTTTATACAGACTTTCGGAGAAGCCTGTATTTACAAGAAAGTGAGTGGGAGCTCTGTAGCATTTCTGATATTATATGTGGATGACATATTGCTAATTGGAAATGATATAGAATTTCTGGATAGCATAAAGGGATACTTGAATAAAAGTTTTTCAATGAAAGACCTCGGTGAAGCTGCTTACATATTAGGCATTAAGATCTATAGAGATAGATCAAGACGCTTAATTGGACTTTCACAAAGCACATACCTTGACAAAATTTTGAAAAAGTTCAAAATGGATCAAGCAAAGAAAGGGTTCTTGCCTGTGTTACAAGGTGTGAAGTTGAGTAAGACTCAATGCCCGACCACTACAGAAGGTAGAGAGAATATGAAAGATGTTCCCTATGCATCAGCCATAGGATCTATCATGTATGCAATGCTGTGTACCAGAATCTATTGTATACCCTACACTGATTTTGGCAAGGGAAGTACAATAGTGATCTAGAAGTAGATCACTGGACAGCGGTCAAAATTATCCTTAGTGGAATAAGGATATGTTTCTCGATTATGGAGGTGACAAAAATGTTCGCCGTAAAGGGTTACGTTGATGCAAGTTTTGACACTGATCTGGATGACTCTAAGTCTCAATCTAGATACATATTGAAAGTGGGAGCAATTAGTTAGAGTAACTCCGTGCAGAGCATTGTTGACATAGAAATTTGCAAAATACTTACGGATCTGAATATGACAGACCCGTAGACTAAAATTATCTCACAAGCAAAACATGATCACACCTTAGTACTCTTTGGGTGTTAATCACATAGTGATGTGAACTAGATTACTGACTCTAGTAAACCCTTTTGGGTGTTGATCACATATCAATGTGAACTATGGGTGTTAATCACATGGTGATGTGAACTATTGCTGTTAAATCACATGGTGATGTGAACTAGATTATTGACTCTAGTGCAAGTGGGAGACTGAAGGAAATATGCCCTAGAGGCAATAATAAAGTTATTATTTATTTCCTTATATCATGATAAATGTTTATTATTCATGCTAGAATTGTATTAACCGGAAACATAATACATGTGTGAATACATAGACAAACAGAGTGTCACTAGTATGCCTCTACTTGACTAGCTCGTTAATCAAAGATGGTTATGTTTCCTAACCATAGACAAAGATTTGTCATTTGATTAACGGGATCACATCATTAGTTTAATGATCTGATTGACATGACCCATTTCATTAGCTTAGCACCCGATCGTTTAGTATGTTGCTATTGCTTTCTTCATGACTTATACATGTTCCTATGACTATGAGATTATGAAACTCCCGTTTGCCGGAGGAACACTTTGTGTGCTACCAAACATCACAACGTAATTGGGTGATTATAAAGGAGCTCTACAGGTGTCTCCAAAGGTAAATGTTGGGTTGGCGTATTTCGAGATTAGGATTTGTCACTCCGATTGTCGGAGAGGTATCTCTGGGCCCTCTCGGTAATGCACATCACATAAGCCTTGCAAGCATTGCAACTAATGAGTTAGTTGCGAGATGATGTATTACGAAACGAGTAAAGAGACTTGCCGGTAACGAGATTGAACTAGGTATTGGATACCGACGATCGAATCTCGGGCAAGTAACATACCGATGACAAAGGGAACAACGTATGTTGTTATGCGGTCTGACCGATAAAGATCTTCGTAGAATATGTAGGAGCCAATATGGGCATCCAGGTCCCACTATTGGTTATTGACCGGAGACGTGTCTCGGTCATGTCTACATTGTTCTCGAAACCCGTAGGGTCCGCACGCTTAAGGTTTCGATGACAGTTATATTATGAGTTTATGAGTTTTGATGTACCGAAGGAGTTCGGAGTCCCGGATGAGATTGGGACATGACGAGGAGTCTCGAAATTGGTCGAGACGTAAAGATCGATATATTGGACGACTATATTCTGGACATCGGAAAGGTTCTGAGTGTTCGGGTATTTTCGGAGGTACCGGGGAGTTACGGGGAATACGAGGAAGAAGCTATGGGCCTAATGGGCCTTAGTGGGAAGGACCAGGAGGTGGCGCGCGCCCCTCCCAAGCCTAGTCCGAATTGGACAAGGGGTTTGGGGCACAGCCCCTCTCTCCCTTCCTTCCCCTCTTCCCCCTTTCCCCCTTCTCCTAGTTGGACTAGGAAAGGAGGAAACCTACTCCAACTAGGAGTAGGAATCCTACTCCCCTGGCGCGCCCCTCCTAGGGCCGGCCTCCTCCCCCCTTGCTCCTTTATATACGGGGGCAGGGGGGCACCCCATGACACACAAGTTGATCACCGTTTTTCTTAGCCGTGTGCGGCCCCTTCCACCATAATCCTCGATAATATTGTAGCGGTGCTTAGGCGAAGCCCTGCGACGGTAGTACATCAAGATCGTCACCACGCCGTCGTGCTGACGGAACTCTTCCCCGACACTTTGCTGGATCGGAGTCCGGGGATCGTCATCGAGCTGAACGTGTGCTAAAACTCGGAGGTGCCGTAGTTTCGGTGCTTGATCGGTCGGGCCGTGAAGACGTACGACTACATCAACCGCGTTGTGCTAACGCTTCCGCTGTCGGTCTACAAGGGTACGTAGATCACTCCCCTCTCGTTGCTATGCATCACCATGATCTTGCGTGTGCGTAGGAATTTTTTGAAATTACTACGTTCCCCAAAAGCCACGCCAATATATCCCTCTATAGGACTCGTTCTTCCAGTAGAAGAAGAGAGAAAGGACCGAATCGCAAAGGAAGGATGATGAGGCGCACTCCGCTTCCCCTCACTTGTTCGTTGGGGGCGGAGCGACCCGCCGCGAGAGGTCTGCCTTTCCTAGGCGACACTCCCCCTCCTCATGACATTCTCTCAAAGGTCCCAATCTTTACACTCCCCGGGGCCGCGCCCGGTATTCGCGGGTCCTAACCCTCCGTGTACTCCTCGGTTATATGCTCTGAAAACTTACACGAACACTCTCTCACCGGTGTGTCCCTCTCGATGAGTGGAATTATATCTCTATTACTTATTGCATCTCTATCTGAGAACGTCCCTGTCATGTCCATATGGATTGCATACTATCGGGTACCACTTCGAAGAGTTACCTCGCGAAGGTACATTCATAATAGACAACAGAGAAACTACATAACTCCGTATTCCGTCAACACGATAACTCTTAATGCTTTGGGCCCGGACTCAGGTTCTCGGAGAATATGTAGACATGACCGAGACATGTCTCCGGTCAATCAGACAATAAGCTTAACAGGTTCGATCGCTCTCATATTGCTTCACCCTACCTATGTTCTACAAAGATCGTGTGTGCCCGTCAAACCCGTTCGCATAGAACAAACATACGGTTCGCTCTCCACATATTGTCGACCACCTCTCTCTCCTCGCCCCGAGAATTCCTTACAGTATCTCGAATACCTGAGGCTCAAATTCTCCATAACTTTACCAGCAAGTCTCGCACTTCTCTACTCGTTCCTAGTGCATTCATCCGTAACTATACTCGATTAAGTCATATTTGCTGCGAAGGAGCTCTGCTATTGCATGTGCATTCCCTCTCCCCGAGACGGGCACCCTGATACACATACTCCGAGCAATCGGAAGTGAAAATATACTATACTAACTACGCTCTCTCGTAGCGACACTCTGACGCAGTATACGTTTATATACAACCATCGGGAGACACGCTTGTCTGCGAATACGCCCTCTCATATTATATGTCACTTGATCTTTTATGTGTGGGTTATCTTTTTAGTGGCACACCAAAGTCGTTTCCTCGCCGGTACTTCGGGCAGTTGCATAGTGTGTAGCTCTGACATGCTATGTCACTGGAGAATAGCTGGCATGCGGAGCATAGACAAGTTAAGACAACTAACCGCGTTTGTCTCAGTCACCCTTTCTCGCCCGACCCCATACAAGTGCTAATGCTAACTGGAATGGGTTCAAGTCAATCACATCATTCTCCTAATGATGTGATCCCGATTAATCAAATGACAACTCATGTCTATGTAGGAAACTAACCATCTTTGATTAACGAGCTAGTCAAGTAGAGGCATACTAGTGACACTTTGTTTGTCTATGTATTCACACATGTATTATGTTTCTGGTTAATACAATTCTAGCATGAATAATAAACATTTATCATGATATAAGGAAATAAATAATAACTTTATTATTGCCTCTAGGGCATATTTCCTTCAGTCTCCCACTTGCACTAGAGTCAATAATCTAGATTACACAGTAATGATTCTAACACCCATGGAGCCTTGGTGCTGATCATGTTTTGCTCGTGGAAAAGGCTTAGTCAACGGGTCTGCAATATTCAGATCCGTATGTATCTTGCAAATCTCTATGTCTCCCACCTGGACTAGATCCCGGATGGAATTGAAGCGTCTCTTGATGTGTTTGGTTCTCTTGTGAAATCTGGATTCCTTTGCCAAGGCAATTGCACCAGTATTGTCACAAAAGATTTTCATTGGACCCGATGCACTAGGTATGACACCTAGATCGGATATGAACTCCTTCATCCAGACTCCTTCATTTGCTGCTTCCGAAGCAGCTATGTATTCCGCTTCACATGTAGATCCCGCTACAACGCTTTGTTTAGAACTGCACCAACTGACAGCTCCACCGTTTAATGTAAACACGTATCCGGTTTGCGATTTAGAATCGTCCGGATCAGTGTCAAAGCTTGCATCAACGTAACCTTTTACGATGAGTTCTTTGTCACCTCCATATATGAGAAACATATCCTTAGTCCTTTTCAGGTATTTCAGGATGTTCTTGAGCGCTGTCCAGTGATCCACTCCTGGATTACTTTGGTACCTCCCTGCTAGACTTGTAGCAAGGCACACATCAGGTCTGGTACACAACATTGCATACATGATAGATCCTATGGCTGATGCATAGGGAACATCTTTCATATTCTCTCTATCTTCTGCAGTGGTCGGGCATTGAGTCTTACTCAACTTCACACCTTGTAACATAGGCAAGAATCCTTTCTTTGCTTGATCCATTTTGAACTTTTTCAAAATTTTGTCAAGGTACGTGGTTTGTGAAAGTCCAATTAAGCGTCTTGATCTATCTCTATAGATCTTAATGCCTAATATGTAAGCAGCTTCACCGAGGTCTTTCATTGAAAAACTCTTATTCAAGTATCCCTTTATGCTATCCAGAAATTCTACATCATTTCCAATTAGTAATATGTCATCCACATATAATATCAGAAATGCTACAGAGCTCCCACTCACTTTCTTGTAAATACAGGCTTCTCCAAAAATCTTTATAAAACCAAATGCTTTGATCACACTATCAAAACGTTTATTCCAACTCCGAGAGGCTTGCACCAGTGCATAAATGGATCGCTGGAGCTTGCACACTTTGTTAGCTCCCTTTGGATCGACAAAATCTTCTGGTTGCATCATATACAACTCTTCTTCCAGAAATCCATTCAGGAATGCAGTTTTGACATCCATCTGCCAAATTTCATAATCATAAAATGCGGCAATTGCTAACATGATTCGGACAGACTTAAGCATCGCTACGGGTGAGAAGGTCTCTTCGTAGTCAATCCCTTGAACTTGCCGAAAACCTTTTGCGACAAGTCGAGCTTTGTAGACAGTAATATTACCGTCAGCGTCAGTCTTCTTCTTGAAGATCCATTTATTCTCAATTGATTGCCGATTATCGGGCAAGTCAACCAAAGTCCATACTTTGTTCTCATACATGGATCCCATCTCAGATTTCATGGCTTCAAGCCACTTTGCGGAATCTGGGCTCACCATCGCTTCTTCATAGTTCGTAGGTTCATCATGATCTAGTAGCATGACTTCCAGAACAGGATTACTGTACCACTCCGGTGCGGATCTTACTCTGGTTGATCTACGAGGTTCAGTAGTATCTTCTTCTGAAGTTTCATGATCATCATCATTAGCTTCCTCGCTAACTGGTGTAGGTGTCGCAGAAACAGTTTTCTGTGATGTACTACTTTCCAATAAGGGAGCAGGTACAGTTACCTCGTCAAGTTCTACTTTCCTCCCACTCACTTCTTTCGAGAGAAACTCCTTCTCCAGAAAGTTTCTGAATTTAGCAACAAAAGTCTTGCCTTCGGATCTGTGATAGAAGGTGTATCCAATAGTCTCCTTTGGATATCCTATGAAGACACATTTCTCCGATTTGGGTTCGAGCTTATCAGGTTGAAGCTTTTTCACATAAGCATCGCAGCCCCAAACTTTTAGAAACGACAACTTTGGTTTCTTGCCGAACCACAGTTCATAAGGCGTCGTCTCAACGGATTTTGATGGTGCCCTATTTAACGTGAATGCAGCTGTCTCGAGAGCGTATCCCCAAAACGATAGCAGTAAATCAGTAAGAGACATCATAGATCGCACCATATCTAGTAAAGTACGATTACAAAGTTCGGACACACCATTACGCTGTGGTGTTCCAGGTGGCGTGAGTTGCGAAACTATTCCACAATTTTTCAAATGTACACCAAACTCGTAACTCAAATATTCTCCTCCACGATCAGATCGTAGAAACTTTATTTTCTTGTTACGATGATTTTCAACTTCACTCTGAAGTTCTTTGAACTTTTCAATCGTTTCAGACTTATGTTTCATTAAGTAGATATACCCATATCTGCATAAGTTATCTGTGAAGGTGAGAAAATAACGATATCTGCCACGAGCCTCAATATTCATCGGACCACATACATCTGTATGTATGATTTCCAACAAATATGTTGCTCTCTTCATAGTACCGGAGAACGGTGTTTTGGTCATCTTGCCCATGAGGCACGGTTCGCAAGTACCAAGTGATTCATAATCAAGTGGTTCCAAAAGTCCATCAGTATGGAGTTTCTTCATGCGTTTTACACCGATATGACCTAAACGGCAGTGCCACAAATATGTCACACTATCATTGTCAACTCTGCATCTTTTGGTTTCAACATTATGAATATGTGTGTTGCTACTATCGAGATTTAACAAGAATAGACCACTCTTCAAGGGTGCATGACCATAAAAGATATTACTCATATAAATAGAACAACCATTATTCTCAGATTTAAATGAATAACCGTCTCGCATCAAACAAGATCCAGATATAATGTTCATGCTTAACGCTGGCACCAAATAACAATTATTTAGGTCTAATATTAATCCCGAAGGTAGATGTAGAGGTAGCGTGCCGACTGCGATCACATCGACTTTTGAACCGTTTCCCACGCGCATCATCAACTCATCCTTAGCCAATCTTCGCTTGATCCGTAGTCCCTGTTTCGAGTTGCAAATATTAGTAACAGAACCAGTATCAAATACCCAGGTGCTACTGCGAGCATTGGTAAGGTACACATCAATAACATGTATATCACATATACCTTTGTTCACCTTGCCATCCTTCTTATCCGCCAAATACTTGGGGCAGTTCCGCTTCTAGTGACCAGTCTGCTTGCAATAGAAGCACTCAGTTTCAGGCTTAGGTCCAGGTTTGGGTTTCTTTTCTTGAGTAGCAACTTGCTTGCCGTTCTTTTTGAAGTTCCCCTTCTTCTTCCCTTTGCCCTTTTTCTTGAAACTAGTGGTCTTGTTGGCCATCAACACTTGATGCTCCTTGATTTCTACCTCCGCAGCTTTTAGCATTGTGAAGAGCTCGGGAATAGTCTTGTTCATCCCTCGCATATTATAGTTCATCACGAAGCTCTTGTAGCTTGGTGGCAGTGATTGAAGAATTCTGTCAATGATGCAATCATCTGGAAGATTAACTCCCAATTGAATCAAGTGATTATTATACCCAGACATTTTGAGTATATGCTCACTGACAGAACTATTCTCCTCCATCTTGCAGCTATAGAACTTATTGGAGACTTCATATCTCTCAATCTGGGCATTTGCTTGAAATATTAACTTCAACTCCTGGAACATCTCATATGCTCCATGACGTTCAAAACGTCGTTGAAGTCCCGATTCTAAGCCGTAAAGCATGGGACACTGAACTATCGAGTAGTCATCAGCTTTGCTCTGCCAGACGTTCATAACATCCGGCGTTGCTCCTGCAGCAGGCCTGGCACCCAGCGGTGCTTCCAGGATGTAATTCTTCTGTGCAGCAATGAGGATAATCCTCAAGTTACGGACCCAGTCCATGTAATTGCTACCATCATCTTTCAACTTTGCTTTCTCAAGGAACGCAATAAAATTCAACGGAACAACAGCACGAGCCATCTATCTAAAACAAGGATAAAAAAGCAAGATACTTATCAGGTACTAAGTTTCATGATAAATTTAAGTTTAGTTAATTTACTTAAAGAACTCCCACTTAGATAGACATCCCTCTAATCCTCTAAGTGATTACGTGATCCAAATCAACTAAACCATGTCCGATCATCACGTGAGATGGAGTAGTTTCATTGGTGAACATCATTATGTTGATCATATCTACTATATGATTCACGCTCGACCTTTCGGTCTCCGTGTTCCGAGGCCATATCTGTATATGCTTGGCTCGTCAAGTATAACCTGAGTATTCCGCGTGTGCAACTGTTTTGCACCCGTTGTATTTGAACGTAGAGCCTATCACACCCGATCATCACGTGGTGTCTCAGCACGAAGAACTTTCGCAACGGTGCATACTCAGGGAGAACACTTCTTGATAATTAGTGAGAGATCATCTTATAATGCTACCGTCAATCAAAGCAAGATAAGATGCATAAAAGATAAACATCACATGCAATCAATAAAAGTGATATGATATGGCCATCATCATCTTGTGCTTGTGATCTCCATCTCCGAAGCACCGTCGTGATCACCATCGTCACCGGCGTGCCACCTTGATCTCCATCGTAGCATCATTGTCGCCTCGCTAAGCTTGTGCTTCCACGACTATCGCTACCGTTTAGTGATAAAGTAAAGCATTACTTCGCGATTGCATTGCATACAAAAAAGCGACAACCATATGGCTCCTGCCAATTGCCGATAACTCGGTTACAAAACATGATCATCTCATACAATAAAATTCAGCATCATGTCTTGACCATATCACATCACAACATGCCCTGCAAAAACAAGTTAGACGTCCTCTACTTTGTTGTTGCAAGTTTTACGTGGCTGCTACGGGCTTAAGCAAGAACTAATCTTACCTACGCATCAAAACCACAACGATAGTTTGTCAAGTTGGTGCTGTTTTAACCTTCGCAAGGACCGGGCGTAGCCACACTTGGTTCAACTAAAGTTGGAGAACTGTCACCCACAAGCCACCTCTATGCAAAGCACGTCGGGGGAACCGGTCTCGCGTAAGCGTACGCGTAATGTCGGTCTGGGCCGCTTCATCCAACAATACCGCCGAACCAAAGTATGACATGCTGGTAAGCAGTATGACTTATATTGCCCACAACTCACTTGTGTTCTACTCGTGCATATAACATCAACATATAAAACCTAGGCTCGGATGCCACTGTTGGGGAACGTAGTAATTTCAAAAAATTTCCTACGCACACGCAAGATCATGATGATGCATAGCAACGAGAGGGGAGAGTGTGATCTACATACCTTGTAGATCGACAACGGAAGCGTTTGGTTGATGTAGTCGTACGTCTTCACGGCCCGACCGATCAAGCACTGAAACTACGGCACCTCCGAGTTTTAGCACACGTTCAGCTCGATGACGATCCCCGGACTCCGATCCAGCAAAGTGTCGGGGAAGAGTTCCGTCAGCACGACGGCGTGGTGATGATCTTGATGTACTACTGCTGCAGGGCTTCGCCTAAGCACCGCTACAATATTATCGAGGACTATGGTGGCTGGGGGCGCCGCACAGGCTAAGGAATAGATCACGTGGATCAACTTGTGTCTCTCTGGGGTGCCCCTGCCTCCGTATGTAAAGGACCAAGAGGGGGAGGCCGGCCGGCCACATATGGCACGCCAGGAGGAGTCCTACTCCCTCCGGGAGTAGGACTTCTCCCCCAATCCTAGTTGGAATAGGATTCATGAGGTGGAAAAGAGAGAGAGAGAAGGAGGAGGGCGCCGGCCCCCTCTCTCCTTGTCCTATTCGGACTAGGGGGGAGGGGCGCGTGGCCCAAGCCCTGGCTGCCTCTCCTCTTCTTCCACTATGGCCCATTAAGGCCCATATAGCTCCCGGGGGGTTCCGGTAACCTCCCGGTACTCCGGTAAAATCCCGATTTCACCCGGAACACTTCCGATATCCAAACATAGGCTTCCAATATATGAATCTTTATGTCTCGACCATTTTGAGACTCCTCGTCATGTCCGTGGTCACATCCGGGACTCCGAACAAACTTCGGTACATCAAAATGCATAAACTCATAATAAAACTGTCATCGTAACCTTAAGCGTGCGGACCCTACGGGTTCGAGAACAATGTAGACATGACCGAGACACGTCTCCGGTCAATAACCAATAGCGGAACCTGGATGCTCATATTGGCTCCTACATATTCTACGAAGATCTTTACCGGTCAGACCGCATAACAACATATATTGTTCCCTTTGTCATTGGTATGTTACTTGCCCGAGATTCGATCGTCGGTATTCCAATACCTAGTTCAATCTCGTTACTGGCAAGTCTCTTTACTCGTTCTGTAATACATCATCCCGCAACTAACTCATTAGTTGCAATGCTTGCAAGGCTTTAAGTGATGTGCATTACCGAGAGGGCCCAGAGATACCTCTCCGACAATCGGAGTGACAAACCCTAATCTCGAAATACGCCAACCCAACATTTACCTTTGGAGACACCTGTAGAGCTCCTTTATAATCACCCAGTTACGTTGTGACGT
>NC_053023.1:753489818-753542898 GCF_003073215.2 Triticum urartu | reverse complement strand
ATCCTCGTTCAAGGTTTGGTTGACAGGAACAGAGCTCGTCGAGAAGGCCACAACAGAGATGCGCCTGCCCGCAGCGGAGTACGTGCTTCAGGGCCAGAGTGTTTCAGTCGAGCCATCAGAGCCGCAGTGATACCTCCCAATTTCAGGTTGGCGACTGGAATCGGCAAGTTCACCGGTGAATCTAAGCCTGACACCTGGCTCGAAGATTACCGAGTGGCTGTACAGATTGGCGGTGGCAATGACGAGGTGGCCATGAAGCATTTGCCTCTCATGTTAGAGGGCTCGGCCAGAGCGTGGCTCAATCAGTTGGCACCCAGCAGCATTTACACTTGGGAGGACCTCTCCTGAGTGTTTATCACAACCTTTGAAGGAACATGCAAGCGAACTGCAGGCCTAACAGAGTTACAGTCTTGTGTGCAGAAGCCGAATGAAACTCTGAGGGAATACATCCAGAGGTGGATCACGCTGCATCACTCGGTTGAGAACGTGCCGGACCATCAAGCAGTTTGTGCCTTCAAGGAAGGTGTTAAATACAGAGAGTTGAATCTGAAGTTCGGTCGAACTGGAGAGATGTCTCTGAATCGGATGATGGAGATTGCCACCAAGTATGCTAACGGAGAAGACGAAGATCGACTCCGGAGTGGCAAGCAGAAAGCAGTCGCCCAGGAAACTGGAGGCAATTCCAGTCGGAAGCAGAAGCGGAAGGCCGAGCCAGCCGCTCCTGGGGAGGCCCTGGCCGTAGCCCAGGGAAACTTCAAGGGAAAACCCAAGGGCACCTGGAAGCCCAAAAAAGTCAAGGATCAAGACGGAAATGATGTTTTGGATCTGCCATGTCACATCCACGCCAAGAAGGATGAAGAGGGTAATTTTATTTACCCAAAGCATACCACTCGACAGTGCCGACTCCTGATCCAGCAGTTCCAAGGAAAGCAGTCCAAGGATAAGGAAAAAGAGTCAGACAAGGTCGAGGACAAGGAAGACAGCGACGATGGATACCCCCAAGTCAATTCCACCCTGATGATTTTTGCCGATGTCGAGAGCAAAAGTCGACTGAAAGTCATTAACCGAGAGGTGAACATGGTTGCCCCGGCAACACCCAGTTACCTGAAGTGGTCTCAGACTACCATCACATTCGACCAGTTTGATCACCCAACGCACATTGCCACCCCTGGGAGGCAAGCTTTGGTGGTCGACCCAATTGTTGAAGGCACTCGACTGACTAAAGTCCTGATGGATGGCGGTAGTGGCCTGAACATACTGTATGCTGAAACATTGAAAGGAATGGGCATTCCGATGTCCAGGCTCAGCACCAGTAGTATGAGTTTCCACGGAGTCATTCCTGGGAAGAAAGCCCAATCACTCGGCCAGATCGCTCTTGATGTGGTTTTCGGTGATTCAAAGAATTACTGCAAGGAAAAGTTGACATTCGAGGTCGTGGACTTCCAAAGTGCTTATCATGCCATTTTGGGCAGGCTAGCTTACGCGCGTTTCATGGCTCGACCATGTTACGTGTACCTCAAACTGAAGATGCCGGGCCCTAAAGGGGTAATCACTGTTACAGGCAATCGGAAGAAGGCAGAAGAATGCTTTCAGAAAGGCTCAAAGATTGCAGATGCTCAGATGGCAGTGGTCGAGCTGCAAGAGTACCAAAAGACTGCCGATCCGAGTGAATTGCTACGGGCCAAGAAGCCCGCTTCAGAGTCAGCTTTTCAGTCGACTGGTGAAACAAAGACAGTCCACATTCACCCGACCGACCTCGATGCTGCCCCGACTCATATCTCAATGACGCTTGAATCCAAATAGGAAGAAGCGCTCATCCAGCTCCTCCGTGAGAACTGGGACATCTTCGCATGGAAACCCTCTGACATGCCTGGAGTTCCCAGGGGGCTGGCTGAGCACCGTCTGCGGGTCGACTCAAAATTTAAGCCTGTGAAGGAACAACTTCGACGGTCCGCCGTCCAGAAGAAGCAAGCCATTGGCGAGGAGGTGGCTCGGCTCTTAGCAGCAGAGTTTATCCGAGAGATTTACCACTCCGAGTGGCTCGCCAATGTAGTCATGGTCCCCAAGAAAGACAAGTCACTTCGCATGTGCATAGATTTCAAACATATCAATCGGGCCTGCCCGAAAGACCATTTTCCTCTCCCTCGCATCGACCAAATAGTCGACTCGACTGCGGGGTGCGAGAGATTGTCTTTTCTAGATGCTTATTCCGGGTACCATCAGATCCGTCTGTATGGACCCGATGAAATCAAAACAGCTTTCATCACCCCATTCGGATGCTTCTGTTATGTCACCATGCCGTTCGGCCTCAAGAACGCCGGAGCCACGTTCATGAGAATGATTCAGAAGTGTTTACTCACTCAAATTAGTCGGAATGTGGAGGCGTACATGGATGATATTGTGGTCAAGTCACGGAAAGGTTCTGACCTGCGAGCTGACCTTGCCGAAACCTTTGCCAACCTCAGGAGGTATGATATCAAGCTCAATCCATCAAAGTGCACATTCGGAGTTCCAGTCGGAAAGTTACTCGGTTTTCTCGTTTCCGAACGAGGGATCGACGCCAATCCTGAGAAAATTGGCACCATACTCCGGATGAAGCGTCCTGTACGCGTGCACGATGTCCAAAAGCTTACAGGCTGCTTGGCCGCTTTAAGTCGATTCATTTCTCGTCTCGGTGAAAAGGTGTTGCCTCTCTACCGACTGATGAAGAAGTCTGACAAGTTCGAGTGGACTCCATAAGCTGACGCAGCGTTTGCAGAACTCAAAGCTCTGCTCTCCACCCAGCCGGTGCTTGCTGCCCCAATCAGCAAAGAGCCTCTGCTGCTGTACATTGCGGCCACGGGACAAGTTGTCAGTACAGTACTCACGGTCGAGCGGGAAGAAGAAGGAAAGGCCTTCAGAGTTCAGCGCCCAGTCTATTATCTGTCTGAAGTTTTGACCCCTTCAAAACAAAGATACCCTCACTACCAGAAGCTTGTATATGGGATTTACATGACCACGAAGAAGGTTGCACACTACTTCTCTGACCATTCCATTACAGTCGTCAGCGACGCCCCACTGTCAGAGATTCTGCATAACAGAGATGCAACTGGTCGAGTGGCCAAGTGGGCGATTGAACTCCTTCCCTTAGATATCAAGTTTGAAGCAAAGAAGGCTATCAAGTCCCAAGCAATCGCAGATTTCATCGCCGAGTGGATTGAACAGCAACTTCCGACTCAAGTTCACTCGGAGCACTGGACCATGTTTTTCGACGGATCTAAGATGCTGAATGGTTCCGGTGCTGGGGTAGTTCTAGTCTCCCCCCGAGGAGATAAGCTCAGATATGTTCTCCAAATTCACTTCGATTCCTCCAACAATGAAGCAGAGTATGAAGCACTTTTGTATGGGTTGCGCATGGCCATTTCACTCGGCGTCCGTCGCCTCATGGTCTATGGCGACTCAGATTTGGTGGTTAATCAGGTGATGAAGGAGTGGGACGTCAGAAGTCCAGCTATGACTGGTTATTGCAATGCAGTGAGAAAGCTAGAAAAGAAATTCGAGGGGTTAGAGCTTCATCACATCCCCCGACTGAAAAACCAAGCAGCTGATGACCTGGCAAAGATAGGCTCCAAGCGAGAAGCCATTCCCAGCAATGTGTTTTTGGAGCACATCCGCTTGCCGTCAGTCCAGGAAGATCCTTTCACAGAAGAAGCCCCACAACCAAAAAGTGCCACAGATCCGACTGAAGTCGACGTTCCTGCTATGGTCGACCTAATCATGGAAGTCTTGGCAATAACTCCCGACTGGACGATACCGTACATCGTGTATATCCTAAGGAAAGAGCTCCCAGAAGACGAGGAAGAGGCTCGACAGATCGTCCGCCGATCTAAGGCCTTCACAGTCATAAAGGGGCAGTTGTATAGAGAAAGCGCGACTGGAATCGGTCAGAAGTGCATAACACCAGAAGAAGGTCGGATAATCCTTGATGATATCCACTCGGGAACCTGTGGCCACCATGCGTCCTCTCGGACCATTGTGGCTAAAGCATACCGAGCGGGATTCTTCTGGCCTAGAGCAAATGAGATGGCAAAAGAGATAGTCGACAAGTGCGGAGGCTGCCAGTTCTACTCCAACATGTCACACAAGCCTGCATCAGCCCTGAAGACCATTCCTCTCGTCTGGCCATTTGCTGTCTGGGGACTGGACATGGTTGGTCCACTGAGAACAGGCAGGAGCGGGTTCACGCATGTGCTTGTGGCAGTCGACAAGTTCACCAAATGGATCGAAGCCAAGCCTATCAAGAACCTCAATGCTGGCACTGCTATCAGTTTCGTCAAAGGACTAACATTCAGATATGGAGTCCCTCATAGCATCATCACCGACAATGGGTCAAACTTCGATTCGGACCAGTTCAGAGCTTTTTGCGCCTCTCAAGGCACACGAGTCGACTACGCGTCGGTCGTGCATCCTCAGTCGAATGGGCAAGCTGAAAGAGCAAATGGTCTGATTCTTAAAGGACTGAAACCTCGGCTGATGCGTGATCTCAAGCACGCGGCAGGTGCTTGGGTCGACGAGCTTCTGTCAGTTCTGTGGGGATTGAGGACCACCCCTAACCGGTCGACTGGAAGAACTCCATTCTTTCTGGTTTATGGAGCCGAAGCGGTTCTGCCAAGTGATCTTCTTCACAACGCGCCCCGAGTCGAGCTTTACACCGAAGATGAAGCAGAACAGGCCCGGCAAGACGCAGTCGACCTCCTCGAAGAAGAGAGGGAGATGGCCATGATCAGATCGACCATTTATCAGCAAGACTTGCGTCGATTCCACGCCCGGAATGTGAAGAGTCGAGCCTTCCAAGAAGGAGATTTGGTCCTCCGAGTGGACCAACAGAAACCACACAAGCTTGCTCCCACTTGGGAAGGTCCCTTCATCATCACCAGAGTCCTCCACAATGGAGCGTATCACCTCTTCAATGTTGATCGCCAGATCGATGAGCCTCGAGCTTGGAATGCGGAACTACTCCGCCCCTTTTACACTTGAGCTCAACCTTGGACGAGATGTAATAAGAAAAATTCCCGCAGTTCATTTTTATCAAAGGCAAGAGTGTTCCATTAATTGTTGTCACTTTTGTTTACATACAAAATCCCCCAGTGGGTGACTTAGCTGCGAATCCGTCTCGCCTAAGTTTGAAAAATCCTACCGAGTGGAGAGCGATCCTCCCACTCGGGGGCTTAGCTGCAGTCCAGCACTCACCTAAGTTCTCTCATTTAGAGACTTAGCTGCAGTCCGGCGCTCGCCTAAGTTTGAAAAAATCCTACAGAGTGGAGAGCGATCCTCCCACTCGGGGGCTTAGCTGCAGTCCAGCACTCGCCTAAGTTCTCGCATTTAGAGACTTAGCTGCAGTCCGGCGCTCGCCTAAGTTTGAAAAAATCCTACCGAGTGGAGAGCGATCCTCCCACTCGGGGGCTTAGCTGTAGTCCAGCACTCGCCTAAGTTCTCTCATTTAGAGACTTAGCTGCAGTCCGGCGCTCGCCTAAGTTTGAAAAAATCCTACCGAGTGGAGAGCGATCCTCCCACTCGGGGGCTTAGCTGCAGTCCAGCACTCGCCTAAGTTCTCTCATTTAGAGACTTAGCTGTAGTCCGGCGCTCGCCTAAGTTTGAAAAAATCCTACCGAGTGGCGAGCGATCCTCCCACTCGGGGGCTTAGCTGCAGTCCAGCACTCGCCTAAGTTCTCTCATTTAGAGACTTAGCTGCAGTCCAGCGCTCACCTAAGTTTGAAAAATCCTACCGAGTGGAGAGCAAACCTCCCACTCGGAGGCTTAGCTGCAGTCCAGCGCTCGCCTAAGTTCTCCTACGAAGAGACTTAGCTGCGGTCGGCACTCGCCTAAGTTTGAAAAATCCTACCGAGTGGAGAGCAAACCTCCCACTCGGGGGCTTAGCTGCAGTCCAGTACTCGCCTAAGCTCTCCTACGAAGAGACTTAGCTGCGGTCAGCACTCGCCTAAGTTTGAAAAATCCTACCGAGTGGAGAGCAAACCCCCCACTCGGGGGCTTAGCTGCAGTCCAGCACTCGCCTAAGTTCTCCTACGAAGAGACTTAGCTGCAGTCAGCACTCGCCTAAGTTTAAAATCCTACCGAGCGAGAGCAAACCTCCCGCTCGGAGGCTTAGCTGCAGCCCAGTGCTCGCCTAAGTATGAAACACTTCTCATGTCCCAAGGACGACGAGAGGCAGGTCGACTGCCACCTTCTCCTTCGGAGCTGCACCACAGACACAAAGTTATTTCGAGTGAAGTTCAAATCCCACTCGACGGGTCGTCCACGAAGAGATTCAATGACAAATCAATTACGGATAAAGCCTAAAAGGTCCTAGAAACCTCAGGTCAAAGTACTCGAGCCCCCGGCTCGGCAGAGTTTAACTGTTACACTTCCACCTGGCATTCCGAGGCAAATTTAAGGCAGAGTTTAATGGTTTACAAAATACACTCGGCATTCCGAGGCAAGTTTTTTCATTCCTCAGGAGGAGGAGGACTGGTAGGGGCCACGAACTCATCCAAGTCGATCCCATCTGCGATGCGGGTAGCAGCAGCAATAAATGTCTCCATGAAGTCCTGGAAGTTGTGCTTCCTCGTGTTGGCGACTTGGATGGCGGCCAGCTTCTCCTCCCGCACCTCCTTACAATGGACGCGGACCAGGGACAGAGCCACGTCAGCGCCACACCGAGCTGAAGACTTCTTCCACTCCTGCACTCGGTCAGAGATTCCATTGAGTCGAGTCATCAGAGACTCGAGATCATTTTGGAGAGTAGATTCCGGCCAAAGTGTCGGGTCGATCCGCGTCATGGCAACCTTCAGTCGAGCCAAGTAATCCACGACGCCGTCAACACGAGACTCCAGACGGAGCACGTTCATTGCGGCCTCGTCCTTCACAAGAGAGTTAACAGGGTCCAAGCTCGGCTCCACTCGACTGGTCTCCTCTTCAAAATTCTGGCAAAGCTCTGCATACAAGATTCAAGGATAAGACAATTTTCACAGAATGAGTCGACTCAAAAACCAGTCGGAACTGAACGCGCACCTTCAAGCTTAAGATACAACTTCTTGGCGAGGCTCCCCAAGTAGCTCTCCAGGTCGTTTCTCCCGCGAGCGAGGCCTTCCAGCTTCTCGCTCAGGGTGAGGTTCTCCTTCTTCCAACGTGAACACTCCCTGTTGGCTTCATTCAGAGCGGTCTTGAGCTTGGTATTCTCTTGTTCTAAGTGGTCGACCGAAGCTAGCTTCTGTGCGGCCAGAGCGGTCTTGTCATCAGCCTCCTTACGGGCAGCAGCCAAGTCCTGATCCTTCTTCGCCAGAGCTTCTTCAGTTTTTCTGCAAAAAATGATGATTGAGTCGGAGAAAGCGAAAAGATACTCAAGCCTAAAAACTAACCAGTCGACAAAGGCGTCTTACCTGCGGCGCCGTCTCTGACCGTCTGCAGTTCTGTCCTGGCCAGCTCCAGATCAAGGTTCATTTGAATTTGCTGCTTCTCCAAGTCAGCCAAGCGGGTTCCAAGATCACAAGATTTCTGAAGTCAAAGAGGAGGAGTTACAATTTCAGTAAAAAGGAAAAAGCAACAAAGGCAGTAAATCCTAAGACTACGGTCGACTGCCAGCAGTCCACCATAGTCTCGGGGACTACACCCAGTGGGTGCACTCAGCGTGCCCCCACCGGTTCCTATCCCACTCGACCGATCCTTGAAGTCGAGTCCAAGACAAGCTGCTTCCGAGCAGTTAAGAGACAATAACAGAGTTTCTAAGACTACAGCCGAAGCAAAACATTCGACAGTAGCCTCGGAGACTACACCCAGTGGGTGCACTCAGCGTGCCCCCACAGTAAAAAAAGAGAGCGAAGACAGAGCGGAGAAATTCAACTACAACGACTCAATTTAAAGACTACAGTCGACCGCCAGCATTCCACCGTAGTCTCGGGGACTACACCCAGTGGGTGCACTTAGCGTGCCCCCACTCGTCCAAGAATTGGCAAAAACACCCAGTGGGTGTACAAACTTAAAGATCTTCGGAAAAGAGATTCTTCAAAGAACATACCAAAACAGACCAAGTGTTGAAGTCGACTGACCTGGACATTGCTCTGAAGAGCCGAGCTTGCGTCGTAAGCCGCCTGGCAAGCCTCCCGAGCCACTTTTACCTGCTCCATCATGACTCCAGCCTGGCGTACAGCCTCCTTCGCAGCAGCCGCTTGGTCCTCAGGGACGGGGTACGCAGCAAAAAGCGAAGACGGATCTGCAGTCGACGCTGAAGGCTGCAGACTCGTCAAAGGAACAGCGAAAGTCACGGAAGCCCGAGTGGGTTCGCCATCATCCCGAACTGCAGCCTCAGGCGGGGGAGTGGATTGCGAAGCCTTGCCAGCCAACACCTTCTTCTTCCTCTTCACCCTCAGTGGTGTGTTGTCGTCGTCGTCCGGGAGGTCGATAACATGAGGAGGAGCTACAAGGAAAACATTCAATCGACCAACGCTTCAGTCGACTCGTAAGCAGGACGGCGGTGATCGTACCAGGGTTGGAGGTGACAGCGTCCTCCATCTCTTGGTCGTCGTTCCTGGCAGAGACCTCAGAAGTTGCACCACTGCAAATCTCAAAAGTTAGTCAGTTGGCCCAGTGAATCGACCAAGGATCCGTCCACAGTCGAAAAGGAAAGCAAGTGTTGTTGTTACCCCGAAATGGTGGGAACAGCTATCTTCATTTTGGGCAAGGCCTTGGGCGGCTTAGATGGCGCCGTTCGTGGGTGCTTGGGAGCCTTCCCGGTCGGCGGAGGAGAAGAAGTCCGAGGGCGTTTCGACGACTGCCCAACAGGAGCGGCCGCCTTGCCACGTTCCTGCGCTGGATCGTGGGCGAGCTTGGACCGTCCCTCCGGGCGGGAGGGTTCAGCCTCCTCCTCCTCCTCACTGGAGAAGATGTCGTTGCCCTCCTCTCGCTCACCGTCGGACTCCCACTCGACCTGGTCGTCCCCGCTCTCGCCTCCGCTCCCCTCACCTTCCTCGGTCGGCCCTTGTGCCCCGTTGGGCGTCGAGTACATCTCAGTGGTAGCCTGGAGGACAACGGACAGGACGAAAGTCAGTCGACTCACACAAAGAAGACTAATACAGAAGGCCAGAAATCCGACACAAAGACATACCTGATCCACTTCATATGAGTTGTCGAGTGGAATCACCCTCCTGGCTCCTCGGGGGTTGTCTTTGTTCCCCGTGATGCTTGACAGCCACCCCTCCAGCATCTCATCGGTGACCTCCTCCGGGTGGATCCGAGTGGTGTCGTCAAGGCCAGAATACAGCCACATCGGATGGTCTCGCGCCTGGAGCGGTTGGATGCGCCTCTGGAGAAAGACCTCTAACAGGTCCATCCCAGTCACCCCCTCACGGACAAGTTCAACCACTCGACCCGCCAATACCTTGACTTGGGCACTTTCCTCCGGCATGACCTTCAGAGAGATAGGCTTCTCGGCTCGGTCGAGTGAAAAAGGAGGAAGACCGGTCGACTGCCCGGGGGTCGCCTGGTCCTGGCAGTAGAACCAGGTCGACTGCCAGCCGCGGACCGACTCCGGGAAGGTGATAGAGGGGAAACAGCTCTTCCCCCTCGTCTGGATCGCCAGACCCCCGCACAACTGGATGACTTGCGTCTTCTCGTCACTCGACTTGGCCTTCTTCACCGACTGGGAGCGGCAAGTAAAGATATGCTTGAAAAGCCCCCAATGCGGACGGCAACCCAGGAAGGCCTCGCACATGGAAATGAACGCGGCAAGGTAGACTATGGAATTGGGGGTAAAGTGATGGAGCTGCGCTCCGAAGAAATTCAATAAGCTCCGGAAGAATGGATGGGGAGGCAGAGAAAACCCTCGGTCGATGTGGGTGGCGAGGAGCACGCACTCACCGTCGCGGGGTTGCGGCTCAATCTCCCTCCCCAGGAGACGCGCGGCCTCATGGGGAATGGCTCCTCCCTCGACCATGTCGTCGAGATCTTCCTGCCGGAGCACCGATGGCATCCAATCGCCCTGAATCCAACCCTTGGGCAGGGTGGTCCGGGAGGAAGATCCACCTCGCGAAGACTTCTTTCCTTTCCCCGCCGCCGCCTTCTTCGCACGCTCCAAAGCAGTGGTCTTGCCCTTCACCATCGTCGCCGGCGAGGTCTCGCACGGGCTAACGGCGCTAGGGTACGGCCGAGGGTCGCAGGAGAGCTGGCGAAGGGAGAGAGGAAGAAAGAAAGAAGGAAGCAGAAGAGAAGCGCGCGGCTTGGAAACCCCGAGCCGGCAACTTATAAGGGGCTGCTCCCGAGTGACTGACCAGTAGGCCCAGGCAGCCCAGTCAAATCCCGCAACAAACGCGCGCGCAGTACGTGGTGAAAAAGGCGACGCGAGGATCGAGGAGTTTCCGCTTTTTCACTTCCGATTACTGCAGCTACTCCCGTCCCGCGCACTTCCCAAAATCCAAATCCCGTGAGATCCGCGGGCCGCAGAACCGCTTGCCAAAAACAGAGTATCCCGCTCGTACCAACACTCGGCATGTCGCAAGCAAGGATATTCACTCGATTAAGGGCCTGGAATGGATCAAGGCGACTGAAAGAGGTTGGTGACGTCGTCCGCGACAACTGACCCTAAGCGAGGCACTCTTACAACCTCGAAGAACCGGTCGGAAAGGATCCCCAACCCTTCCCCCACTCTAACCTCGATCCATTCGGGGGCTAATGATGAAGCTATGTACCTGGGGTAGGAGCACGGACCCGTCCCAAAGAGTCCTACCCAAGGACATCCCTAGAAGAAATCACCCATCAATCGACTTGAAGGTACTTCACTCGACGGGTTCAAGACACTCGACCAAGAAGCTATCACTCGACCAAGAAGCTACCACTCGACCATGAAGCTATTCACTCGACTGCCAGGAGATCTACAGTCACTCCGTAGGCAAACGGTCAGCTGTTAAGTAGTCTTCATGGTCATTACAGCACTTTATTAGAGGCGTTACCAGTAACGCCCCATCTTAAATGTACTTTAAAACCCTGCATTACTGAGGGCAGGAGGGGGTCGGCGAACTCTATATAAGCCACCCCCCTCCTCAGTAGGAAGGGTTCGCACCCCTGTAATCCATACACGCATAATCCAGTCGACCGCCTTCGGGCTCCGAGACGTAGGGCTATTACTTCCTCCGAGAAGGGCCTGAACTCGTAAACCTCGCGTGTAACAACTTCCCAATAGCTAGGATCTAGCCTCTCCATACTCACCCCCCTACATCACTGTCAGAGTTAGAACCACGACAAGCAGCGTCCTTGACTTTCCGCACGTCTGCTTCTGTGAAATTATCTGGTAAGGTGAAATGTTCCATGAGAGTATCCCAAAGCAGATTTTTTTGCTTCTCGTCGACAAAAGTAACATCTGGACGTCGATTTGCTGGCTTTCTCCATTCTTGAAGGGAGATCGGGAGTTGGTCCTTCACAATAACTCCGCACTGACGAACGAACTTGTCCGCAATCTTCTTAGGCGCTAATGGTTCGCCATTAGGTCTGATTGCCTCGATATTGTACTTTACGCCCTCCTTCAACTTTTTGTTCGGGCCTCGTTTCGTCCTTTTGCCTGAAGATTTGCTCGATCCGGATGGCTGAAAGAAGAAAGATCGATTCGTTAATATATCTTCAACTCATTTAAAACATGCGATGATCACCAGATTCCTGCTTATATAAATATATATACCTCGCCGGTGTTTGTTGTTTCAGGATCAACATGTTCTTCGTCGTAGTTCATGACTTCATCTTCTCGGTCGTCGCGATCGAATATCATATCACCCTCTCCGGTGTTGTTTAGAAATTCGGAGCCGTCAAAATCTTCTTCATTCTGATCATCATCTGGCCCGCGTATGATATCGAGCATGGTCTGTTCTCTATCTCTGTCGGTATTGTCCGCCATAGCTTTTATTTAACTATGCCAAAAGAAATATAAAACAATTTAGTATAATCTCGAATAATAGATATAATCTCGAATACATCGTCTCGAATAATAGATATAATCTCGAATACATCATCTCAAATAATAGATATAATATTGAATACATCACTAGCTAGCTAGCTAGCAAGCTAATAAAGATCTAATAGTACAGAGTAATCTAGGCCACTCGCGGTTCCTGATGTGCGGGCGGTGGACACCCAAAGAGAAGGAACCATCACTGGATCATAGCTCGGGTGATCTCCCCAAAGAACCTGCCAGGTATTGGAGAACATGACGTCCATAGCAGCCATGTAGCGATGGACGTGCTCGTCCTCCTCCCTGACACGGCGACGTACCACCTCCGGCGGGGCCGGCTCCCTCCGCACCGAAAGTGGCCCACGTGAATGCCACCAAAGGAGATGAGGTTCGACGACGGGACCCGGGGCCGGGTTCCTCACCAAGCGTCGCGCCCCTGAAGGTAGCACCTCCCAGTGCCAGCCCAGCGGAGCCCAGTCCCGGACATGGGTCCTCTGAAGCAGGACGTCGTCGCGGACGTGTCGACGGCGAGGATGCGGCGGCATCGTCGACAACAAAATACTATATGCCGCAAAAGTAAAGTAACATTTTTTAAATGATGGATTGTGATGATTTCATATATGCAAATTCTAAATTTTATAACTAAAAATATAAGAAACTCAAAAAACATCGATCATCGTCTAACAATTTGAAATTAATCTAATTCATCTAGCTAGCTACAACTAACATTTCCAAAATTTCTAAAATTTCTATATAACTAACATTTCTATAACATTTGACATTATATATATTATAACTAACATTTCTACATACTATTTGACATTAATCTAATCTAATTAATTAATTCATCTAAAATTTTGTATGAAAAACAGAAAAACAGAAAAAACTAAAAGCTAAAAACAGAAAAATTGTGTGTGTGTGCGCGTCTAGTGTGTGTGTAGTGTGTGTGTGTGTGTGTGCATGTAGTGTGTGTGCGCACGGTCGGCGCCGGCGCCGGCGCCGGTGTGCGCTACCATCGATTGGAGGGAGGAGAGGGGCCGGGGGAGGGGCTCATAGCGCGCGCGGGCAAGGTCGAGGCGAGGGCGAGGGCGAGGGCGAGGTCGATCCAAAGGCGACGGCGACGGCGAAGCGAGGGGATCGGCGACCGGGACGGCGACGGGGGTGCCGCGGAGTCGACGGGGACGACGCGACGTGGACGGGGGCGTCGCGGAGTCGACGGGGACGGCGCGACGAGGGCGGCGACGGCGTGGGACGGGGCGGCGCCAGAGAGAAGTGGGAGATGAGAAACTGAAAATTTTCAAAGTGTTTCTTATATAGGGGACACCTTTATTACCGGTTGGAGCCACCAACCGGTACTAAAGGCCTGTTTTGGCCAGGCTAAGCGGGGGGGAGCACCCCCCTTTAGTACCGGTTCCTGGCTCCAACCGGTACTAAAGGCCCCCCCCTTTAGTACCGGTTGGTGCCACGACCCGGTACTAAAGGGGGTGCGCTGCCAGGCGAGGGGCGCAGAAGTTTAGTCCCACCTCGCTAGCCGAAGGGCGCTCACACCTGCTTATAAGCCCCGCCGCCGCTGCTGTCTCGAGCTCCTCTCTAAAGCAGGCCTTCTGGGCCTACCTCTGCTACTCTGCCCTGTGGGGCCCATTGGGCTTGCGGGCCTGCATCCTGGCCCAACAACAGGTTGGGTTTCTAGTCGTATGCAGGCCGCTGTGGCCCGGTAGGTGGGCTTTTTTCATTTAGTTTTTTCTTTTCTGCTTTATTTATTTTGTTTTATTTATTTTTAGTTGTTTTTTGCTGTATTTAGAGTTTCTTTGTGAATATTTTTGATAGTTTTTAGAAACTTTCAGTTAGTGCCGGTAGTTTTTAAATTTGAATAGTTTAAATTTTGAATTATTTGAAATTTGTGTGAATCACTAGTTTGTGAATAACTTACCTTTAAAAATACATTTTCCAGTGATTCTTTTTTATTATGTTTAATATTAGTGTGTTTTATCATTATATTCAATTTGGTAATGCTTAAGTTATTTAAAAATGAAATGCCTTTGTAACGGATGAGTTTTTGTCCGAAACCCTGATACTTCGAAACAGATTGTCCATTTTGTACACGAAGTGCATCCAGTTTTTGCGGTAACCCTCTCTACTTTTTTGCACATGCTATGTGGGTGAAATTATGATACCATGCCAACTTTCATCCTTTTCTGAGTTCATTTGAAATGCTTTTCAATTTCAGGGTCATTTAGCTGAAAAAATCAATAAATGCATGAAAGAATTTGCTTGCACATAAAATTTCTTCGCGTTTCAAATGCCAAAACACATAACTAGCTACCCTAACTATTACAGAGATTCCCTCCTGGGTATGAAACACAGAAGAAAGTGATGATAGCTAAGCCGATCACATCCCAGATCTTTGGGTGTGAAACTTTTTCTTCGTGTGTGTCCCTTTGCGTCGTAGCCATGGAAAATCTTCATCATTTAACGGGATGCTCGGGTCAATATTCACTGTGAATGGAGCAATTTCATCAAACTTTTCATAATCTTCTGACTTGTCTGTCTTGTCATCCACTCCCATGATGTTTCTCTTCCCAGAAAGAACTATGTGCCGCTTTGACTCATCGTACGATGCATTCGCTTCCTTATCTTTTCTTTTTCTTGGCTTGGTAGACATGTCCTTCACATAGAAAACCTGTGCCACATCATTGGCTAGGACGAATGGTTCGTCCGCATACGCAAGATTGTTGAGATCCACTGTTGTCATTCCGTACTGCGGGTCTTCCGTTACCCCGCCTCGTGTCATATTGACCCATTTGCACCGAAACAAAGGGACCTTCAAACCACGTCGATAGTCAAGTTCCCATATGTCCTGTATATAACCATAATATGTTTCCTTTCCCGTCTTGGTTTCTGCATCAAAGCGGACACCACTGTTTTGGTTGGTGCTCTTCTTATCTTGGGCGATCGTGTAAAATATATTACCATTTATATCGTACCCTTTGAAAGTCATTATATTCGAAGATGGTAACTGGGACAGCAAGTACAGGTCATCTTCAATAGAGGTGTCATGCATGGTACGTGCTTGCAACCAGCTGGCGAAACTCCTGGTTTGTTCACGTTTAATCCAGTCATCAGACCGCTCCGGGTGTTCGGAGCGTAGCAAATTCTTGTGTTCATCCATATACGGAGCCACCAAGGCGGAATTCTGTAGAACTGTGTAGTGTGCTTCAGTGAGAGAATGTCCGTCCATACATATTATTTGTTCCCCTCCTAGCGTGCCTTTTCCATCCAGTCTGCCCTTATGCCGCGATTCAGGAACACCAATCGGCTTAAGGTCAGGAATAAAGTCAATACAAAACTCAATGACCTCCTCATTTTGACGGCCCTTGGAGATGCTTCCTTCTGGCCTAGCACGGTTATGAACATATTTCTTTAAGACTCCCATGAACCTCTCAAAGGGGAACATATTGTGTAGAAAAACAGGACCCAAAACGTTAATCTCTTCGCATAGGTGAACTAGGACGTGCGTCATGATGTTGAAGAAGGATGGTGGGAACACCAATTCGAAACTGACAAGACATTGCACCAAATCATTCTGTAACCTTGGTATGATTTCTGGATCGATTACCTTCTGAGAGATTGCATTGAGAAATGCACATAGCTTCACAATGGCTAATCGAATGTTTTCCGGTAGAAGCCCCCTCAATGCAACCGGAAGCAGTTGCGTCATAATCACGTGGCAGTCATGAGACTTTAGGTTCTGGAACTTTTTCTCTGCCATGTTTATTATTCCCTTTATATTCGACGAGAAGCCAGACGGTACCTTAATACTGAGCAGGCATTCAAAGAAGATTTCCTTCTCTTCTTTGGTAAGAGCATAGCTTGCATGACCCTGATGTATGCCGTCTTTTCCATGCATACGTTGCTGGTCCTCCCGTGCCTCAGGTGTATCTTTTGTCTTCCCATACATGCCCAAGAAGCCAGGCAGGGTCACACAAAGATTCTTCGTCACGTGCATCATGTCGATTGCGGAGCGGACCTCGAGGTCTTTCCAATAGGTCAGGTCCCAAAATATAGATTTCTTCTTCCACATGGGTGCGCGTCCGTCAGCGTCATTCGGAACAGGTTGTCCACCAGGACCCTTTCCAAAGACCACCTCTAAATCCTTGGCCATATCATGTACATCAGCACCAGTACGGTGGCGAGGCTTCGTCCGGTGATCTGCCTCACCTTTGAAATGCTTGCCTTTCTTTCTTACGGGATGCCTGATCGGAAGAAATCGACGATGTCCCAGGTACACATTCTTCTTACAATTAGCCAAATATATACTGTCGGTATCGTCCAAACAGTGCGTGCATGTGCGGTATCCCTTGTTTGTCTGTCCTGAAAGGTTACTGAGAGTAGGCCAATCATTAATGGTCACGAACAACAACGCCTTTAGGTCAAATTCTTCCCCCATGTGCTCATCCCACGCACGTACACCTGTTCCATTCCACAGTTGTAAGAGTTCTTCAACTAATGGCCTTAGGTACACATCAATGTCGTTGCCGGGTTGCTTAGGGCCTTGGATGAGCACTGGCATCATAATGAACTTCCGCTTCATGCACAACCAAGGAGGAAGGTTATACAAACATAGAGTCACACGCCAGGTGCTATGGTTGCTGCTCTGCTCCCCAAAAGGATTAATGCCATCTGCGCTTAGACCAAACCATACGCTCCTTGCGTCATCTGCAAACTCCTTCCCGTACTTTCTTTCGATTTTTCTCCACTGCGACCCGTCAGCGGGTACTCTCAACTTTCCGTCTTTCTTACAGTCTTCTTTGTGCCATCGCATTGCCTTGGCATGCTCTTTGTTTTGGAACAAACGTTTCAACCGTGGTATTATAGGAGCATACCACATCACCTTGGCAGGAATCTTCTTCCTGGGGCGCTGGCCCTCGACATCACCAGGGTCATCGCGGCAGATCTTATAGAGTAATGCACCACATACCGGGCAAGCGTTCAAATCCTCGTACTCACCGCGGTAGAGGATGCAATCATTAGGGCATGCATGTATCTTCTGCACCTCTAACCCTAGAGGGCAGACAACCTTCTTTGCTTCGTACGTACTCTCGGGCAATTCCTTGTCCTCTGGAAGCATATCCTTTATCATTACCAGCAACTTTCCAAATCCCTTGTCAGATACACCATTCTCTGCCTTCCATTGCAGCAATTCCAGTGTAGTGCCCAGCTTTTTCTTGTCACCTACGCAATTCGGGTACAACAATTTTTTGTGATCCTCTAACATGCGCTGCAACTTCTTCTTCTCCAAATCACTTGCGCAGTTTCTCTTTGCATCGGCAATGGCCCGACCTAGATCATCAACGGGCTCATCTGATGCCTCTTCTTCAGCTTCTTCCCGCATTGCCGGCTCAGCTTCTTCCCGCATTACCGGCTCAGCTTCTTCCCCCATTGTTGTATCATCGTATTCAGGGAACCCATGGCCAGGATAGCTGTCGTCGTCCTCTTCTTCTTCATTGTCTTCCATCATAACCCCTCTTTCTCCGTGCTTGGTCCAAACATTATAATGGGGCATGAAACCGGTCTTAAACAGGTGGACGTGAATGGTTCTTGACGTAGAGTAATTGTGACCATTCTTACAGCGAGCACATGGACAAGGCATAAAACCATCCACCCGCTTGTTTGCCTCAGCCGCAAGCAGAAAAGTACGCACGCCCTCAACGAACTGGGGAGAGCATCGGTCATCGTACATCCATTGCCGGCTCATCTTCATTACACAACACCGAATAGACCAAATTAATACAAGTTCATACATAAAGTTCATACAAAACTTAAATGCAACAAACAAATAACTCTAGCTAAAGCATTTAAATGCAACAACAAATACGATCAAGATCGCAACTAAGGTAACAATGGATCCAACAGCATAATGATACCAAGCCTCACTATCGATGGCATATTTTCTAATCTTTCTAATCTTCAAGCGCATTTTCTCCATTTTGATCTTGTGATCATCGACGACATCGGCAACATGCAACTCCAATTCCATCTTCTCCCCCTCAATTCTTTTCAATTTTTCTTTCAAGTACTCGTTTTCTCTTTCAACTAAATTTAACCTGTCGGCAATAGGGTCGGTTGGAATTTCAGGTTCAGATACCTCCTAGAAAAAATTTCTATGTCAACTTGATGGGCATAATTTGTCATAAACACGAAATGCAACTAGTTTTAAAAGAGAATATACATACCACATCCGAATCATAACAAGGACTAGGGCCGACGGGGACGGATATCAAAACCATGGCACTATATGTATAACAAACAACGTACGGGTAAGATAATTATACGAGTAACTATATATCCAAATCACAAACATCAATTTTTATATAAAATTTCATGAACAAGAGGCTCACCACAAGGTGGTGCCGGCGACGGGATGGTGCCGGCGATCGACGGTGGCTACGATGGAGATTTAGAAGGCACTAAGTAAACCACACCTACATATGCAAACTAAGTGTTATTTCTGACCTCAAATTGCATATAAATCAAATACTAGCACATATATATATATATATATATCCTCCCAAATTACTAAACTCACAAATTAATCACTATATAAACCAATGCAAGAGCTAATCTAGCAGTGCGAGATGAAAGGACAAAGTTGCTAACCTTTGTGATCATTTGAATGGATGAGGGCCTTCAAATCTTGACAAATTTTGGGCAAAATGTGTGATGAGCTCGAGAGGAAGAGGGGAAGAACAGAGCGAGCTCGGGTGGACGAAGGGTTTATGTAGGACGACCTTTAGTACCGGTTCGTGCCAAGAACCGGTACTAAAGGGGCTGGAGGGGCCCCAGTCTGACAACATCCTGCCACCAATCTCATTAGTACCGGTTCGTGGCACGAACCGGTGCTAAAGGTTCGCCACGAACCGGTACTAATGAAAGCAGCCTGGCTAGCCGTTGGAACCGGCACTAATGTATACATTAGTGCCGGCTCAAATACAAACCGGCACTAATGTGCTTCACGATTGACCCTTTTTCTACTAGTGTCTTTTGAGCTAGGTAGTTTTGCTCATTGTGCTTCACTTATATCTTTTGAGCGTTATAATTTTGCTCTATGTGCTTCACTTAGATCTTTTAGAGCACGGTGGTGGTTTGTTTTAAAGAAACTATTGATCTCTCATGCTTCACTCAAATTATTTTGAGAGTCTTAATAGCATGGTAAATTGCTTAATGTTAATATGCTTCGTATTCATGATTTATGAAATTTTCTTTTGAGTGTGTTGAATACTAAGAGAAGATTGAAGCATGATAATTGTTTTGAGATATGGAGGTGATAATATTAGAATCATGCTAGTTTAGTAGTTGTGAATTTAAAGAACACTTGTGTTAAAGTTTGTGATTCCCGTAGCATGCACGTATGGTGAACCGTTATGTGATGAAGTCGGAGCATGACTTATTTATTGATTGTCTTCCTTATGAGTGGCGGTCGGGGACGAGCGATGTTCTTTTCCTACCAATCTATCCCCCTAGGAGCATGCGCGTAATACTTTGCTTTGATAACTTCTAGATTTTTGCAATAAGTATATGAGTTCTTTATGACTAATGTTGAGTCCATGGATTATACGCACTTTTCCCATCCTTCCACCTTTGCTAGCCTCTCTAATACCGCGCACCTTTCGCCGATATTATACACCCACCATATACCTTCCTCAAAACAGCCACCATATCTACCTATCATGGCATTTCCATAGCCATTCCGAGATATATTGCCATGCAACTTTCCACCGTTCTGTTTATTATGACACGCTCCATCATTGTCATATTGCTAGCATGATCATGTAGTTGACATCGTATTTGTGCCAAAGCCACCGTTCATAATTCTTTCATACATGTCACTCTTGATTCATTGCATATCCCGGTACACCGCCGGAGGCATTCATATAGAGTCATATTTGTTCTAAGTATTGAGTTATAATTGTTGAGTTGTAAGTAAAATAAAAGTGTGATTATCATCATTTTTTAGAGCATTGTCCCATGTGAGGAAAGGATGATGGAGACTATGATTCCCCCATAAGTGGGGATGAGACTCCGGACGAAAAATAAAAAAATAAAAAATAAAAAAAGAGGCCATAAAAAAGAAAAGGCCCAAATAAAAAAAATGAGAGAAAAGGAGAGAAGGGACAATGCTACTATCCTTTTACCACACTTGTGCTTCAAAGTAGCACCATGATCTTCATTATAGAGAGTCTCTCGTTATGTCACTTTCATATACTAGTGGGAATTTTTCATTATAGAACTTGGCTTGTATATTCCAATGATGGGCTTCCTCAAATTGCCCTAGGTCTTCGTGAGCAAGCGAGTTGGATGCACACCCACTTAGTTTCTTTTGATTAGCTTTCATATACTTATAGCTCTAGTGCATCCGTTGCATGGCAATCCCTACTCACTCACATTGATATCTATTAATGGGCATCTCCATAGCCCGTTGATACGCCTAGTTGATGTGAGACTATCTTCCCCTCCTTTTGTCTTCTCCACAACCACCATTCTATTCCATATAAGTGCTATAACCATGGCTCACGCTCATGTATTGCGTGAAGATCGAAAAAGTTTTGAAAAAGTTAGAGTATGAAACAATTGCTTGGCTTGTCATCGGGGTTGTGCATGATTTAAATACTTTGTGTGGTGAAGATAGAGCATAGCCAGACTATATGATTTTGTAGGGATAACTTTCTTTGGCCATGTTATTTTGAGAAGAAATAATTGCTTTATTAGTATGCTTGAAGTGTCATTATTCTTTATGTCAATATGAACTTTTGTCTTGAATCTTTCTAATCTGAATATTCATACCACAATTAAGAAATTTTGCATTGAAATTATGCCAAGTAGCACTCCGCATCAAAAATTCTATTTTTATCATTTACCTACTCGAGGACGAGCAGGAATTAAGCTTGGGGATGCCTGATACGTCTCCAACGTATCTATAATTTTTGATTGCTCCATGCTATATTATCTACTGTTTTGGACTATATTGGGCTTTATTTTCCACTTTTATATTATTTTTGGAAATAACCTATTAACCGGAGGCCCAGCCCAGAATTGCTGTTTTTTTGCCTATTTCAGTGTTTCGAAGAAACAGAATATCAAACGGAGTCCAAACAGAAAAATCCTTTTTGGAACATGATTTTCTTCCCGAATAAGACAGAGGAGACTTAGACCCTATGCCAAGGAACGCCGGAGGCGGTCACGAGGGTGGGGGCGCGCCCCCTGCCTCGTGGGCCCCTCGAAGCTCCACCGACGTACTTCTTCCTCCTATATATATCCACGTACCCCCAAACGAACAGAACAGGAGCCAAAAACCTAATTCCACCGCCGCAACTTTCTGTATCCACGAGATCCCATCTTGGGGCCTGTTCCGGAGCTCCACCGGAGAGGGCCGTCATCACGGAGGGCTTCTACATCATCATAGCCTCTCCGATGAAGTGTGAGTAGTTTACTTCAGACCTTCGGGTCCATAGTTAGTAGCTAGATGGCTTCTTCTCTCTTTTTGGATCTCAATACAATGTTCTCCCCCTCTCTTGTGGAGATCTATTCGATGTAATCTTCTTCTTTTTGCGGTGTGTTTGTTGAGACCGATGAATTGTGGGTTTATGATCAAGTCTATCTATGAATAATATTTGAATCTTCTCTGAATTCTTTTATGTATGATTGGTTATCTTTGCAAGTCTCTTCGAATTATCCGTTTGGTTTGGCCAACTAGATTGGTAGTTCTTGCCATGGGAGAAGTGCTTAGCTTTGGGTTCGATCTTGCGGTGTCCTTTCCCAGTGACAGAAGGGGCAGCAAGGCACGTATTGTATCGTTGCCATCGAGGATAACAATATGGGGTTTATTTCATATTGCATGAATTTATCTCTCTACATCATGTCATCTTGCTTAAAGCGTTACTCTGTTTTTTACTTAATACTCTAGATGCATGCTGGATAGCGGTCGATGAGTGGAGTAATAGTAGTAGATGCAGAATCGTTTCGATCTACTTGTCACGGACGTGATGCCTATATACATGATCATGCCTAGATATTCTCATAACTATGCTCAATTTTGTCAATTGCTCAACAGTAATTTGTTCACCCACCGTAGAATACTTATGCTCTCGAGAGAAGCCACTAGTGAAACCTATGGCCCCCGGGTCTGTTCTCATCATATCAATCTCCATCACTTTTATTTTGCTTTGCTCTTTTACTTTGCCTTTTACTTTTACTTTGCATCTCTATACCAAAAATACCAAAAATATTATCTATCAGATCTCACTCTCGTAAGTAACCGTGAAGGGATTGACAACCCCTAATCGCGTTGGTTGCGAGGAGCTATTTGTGTTGTGTAGGTACGAGGGACTTGCGCGTGGCCTCCTACTGGATTGATACCTTGGTTCTCAAAAACTGAGGGAAATACTTACGCTACTCTGCTGCATCATCCTTTCCTCTTCGGGGAAAACCAACACAAGCTCAAGAGGTAGCAAGTATTCAACCCAAATTTATAGATTTGACACAAGGGGAGCCAAAAAATATTTGCAGGTATTAGCAGCTGAGTTGTCAATTCAACCACACCTGGAGATTAATTATCTGCATCAACGTGATTAGTAGCAAAGTAATATGATAGTTTTGATAGTAGTGACAACAGCAATGGTAACGATAACAGTGTTAGCAGTAATTTTGTAGCAAGTGCAACAGTAACAATAGCAGTGGTAACTTAGTAGAAACAATATAAGATATATTCATAGGCATTGGATCGGTAATTCGTTGGATGATATTCATCATGTGACAGTCATAACCTAGGGCGATACGGCACTAGCTCTAGTTCATAAATATAATGTAGGCATGTATTCCGTAAATAGTCATACGTGCTTATGGAAAGAACTTGCATGACATCTTTTGTCCTAACCTCCCATGGCAGCGGGGTCCATATTGTAAACTAAGGGATATTAAGACCTCATTTTAATAAAGAACCGGAACAAAGCATTAACACACGGTGACTACATGAACTCCTCAAACTACAGTCATCACCGGGAGTGGTCCCGACTATTGTCACTCCGGGGTTGCCGAATCATAACAAGTAGTAGGCGACTATAACTTGCAAGATCGGATCTAGAACATGAATATAATGGTGATAACATAAACGGTTCAGATCCGAGTTCATGGCACCCTGGCCCAAAGTGACAAGCATTAAGCATAGCAAAGTCATAGCAACATCAATCTCAGAACATAGTGGATACTAGGCATCAAGCCCTCACAAAACTGACTCGATTACATGATGAATCTCATCCAACTCCTCACCGACCAGCAAGCCTACGAAGGAATTACTCACTCCCGGTGGGGAGCATCATGGAATTGGCGATGGAGAAGGGTTGGTGATGACGAAGAACGAAGATCCCCCTCTCCGAAGCCCCAAACGGACTCCAGATCTGGCCTCCTGATGAAGAACAGGAGGTGACGGCGGCTCCGTCTCGTGGAACGTGATAATTCTTTCTCCCTGATTTTTTTCTGGAAAAATAGGATTTTATAGCGTCAGTTTCAGGGTCTGCGGCGCCACCAGGTGGGGACAACCCACCTGGGCGCGCCTGGGAGGGCTGGCGCGCCCTGGTGGGTTGTGCCCACCCAGGTGCCCCCTCCGGTGGCTCTTGGCTCCAGAAATTCTCTTTTATTGTATAAAAAGTCCTCGCAAAGTTTCGTTCCATTCTGAGAACTTTTATTTCTGCACAAAAACAACACCATGGTAGTTCTGCTGAAAACAGCGTCAGTCCGGGATTTGTTTCATTCAAATCATGCAAATTAGAGTCCAAAACAAGAAGAAAAGCGTTAGGAAAAGTAGATACGTTGGAGACGTATCAATTGTATTGCTCTCGGCAAAGAAAATGTTGCTGGATTCACTTTATTTATTTAGTTTTTTGAATAATTTGAAATATTTTATAAACTTGTGGGTCCACCTGTCTGGTTAGAATGTTTCGGTGACAGGTGGTTTGCTGAGCGTTCCTTTTAGCTCTCGGTAAAGACACACCACCAAGTCATAGAGCCGTCACATGCAAAACGGACATGCCACATGGCATCTCTTTGTCGTGTGGTGCTCTCAGCATCTGTGGCATTTGCCGACTGTGCCTTCTTCACCGTGTCTTCTTCTCGGCAACATCACGTCATTGCTGTGAACTTGTCTTATCCGAGTACTACTCTTGATGTATATGTGTTTGCCGAGTGTCCGTGGTTTGGCTCTTGGCGAAGAGCCCGATACTCGGCGTATAAGGAAATTCCAGTAGTGGGCGCTCCACCGTAATCGCCCCCGTCACCAGAGACGGGCAAACCTTGTTGTAGTAGACGGTCGGAAGTCATCGTAGATTGGAAGGATCCAACTTGAAGGCAAACGAAGGCTGGCGAACGAAGACTGGATCTAAGACCGAAGACAAACACTGACCAAATTTCGCGAGATCCACCAGCAACTTATCTCCACATGCTCTCCAATGATGCTATACACAATATGGGGACGAGGTCTAGACGGGGAGAATCGGCATCTTCATGGAGGCGTTGCCTTGTCTTATGAGAAAGACACACACTGTGCCAACTAAAAAAACACCTAAAGCGGAGCATGAGGCCTCCCACCGGCAAGAGTCGAGATCCACGACGCCTCGATGGCCCTAAGGCCACAGAAGATGAGATAGACCAGTGGCAATGTCGACGGAAGGCTTGAAACCTTAATCGCATGTTCGCCTGGCGAGCGAGACGAAGGGGTAGGGGGTGTTGTATCTCATTTTCCAACCCTTACATTCCAATACTACAAAGATTCATCCCTCGCCCTATTCAAAGCTGCACAACTGGTGACATGGCCCCATGTGGAAAGAAGCATTAGAAATTTTGAAGGGAAAATGAAGATATGAGGAGAATCTTTATTTATTTATGTTCCTATGAAGAGTAAAAATCATTACTTTTTCATTTTTTTTAAACATGTGGCATAATTGTAAGTGATAAGAACATTTTTTATAAATGTCAAAAAAATTAGTATGTCATGAATAATTTTATAAAATTGTGCGAATAAAATTATATTTTTCATGAAATTTTCTTAAAATGTATTAGACATTTTTTTAAAATGCTCAAACATTTTGTAAACGTGTGATATTTTAATGGTTACGAGTACTTTTTGTGTACAAATGTTTACATTGCAAGAATATTTTATAGAAAATATCATGATTTTCTTTGAATGTGTCTTAATTTATTTTGAATTGTATGTTTATTGTTATTATTAAAAATTCATGAAATGTTTATTCAATCATATGAAGGTTTTTTAAGTTGCGCGAATAACTTTCGAAATACACGTAGGCCATTTTATTTTTTAAATTTTTTCTAAAAATAGCGAAAAGGAGAGCTGAAAAAAATAACAAAAAGGAAGAAAACACCACCAAAAATTATGCGCCAAGCGGTTCGAGAGCAGTCGGACCACGAACAACGTAGCTGGGCTGTTGGACTGTGAGGCGTCAGGCGAGCCCGTCTTAGCCTGTTGTCGTCCATAAGAGCGGAGAGAGGCGGCGGCGGTGTCACCACCACCAACACGAGAACTGCGATGGCGGATGGCGGCGACGGCGGCGCCGGCTATCTGAACAACCACATCTCCTCCTCCACAAGAACTGCGGCGGCGGATGGCGGCGGGGAAGACGTCGTGGGGGGTAGCCCTCCGCCGTTCAAAATCCGCAAGCTGGGCGCTCCGGGTACGAGTTCAGTTGAGGCTTTGGATCAGTGTGAGGCCATGGCTGCCAGGGACGGCAAGATCGGCGAGCGGATGAATTCGGATGAGGTACACGGTGAGCATGAGGACAAAACCGCCATTCAGTCGATGCCTGCCAGAGGCGAGCATGTGGACACAGAGATGACCCAATTCAAGTGCGGCGAGGTTGCGGATGATGAGCTTCACAAGGACAAGATCAAGAACAAGACGAGCCCGGAGGAGATGGACCTAGGCAAAACAACTAGCTCCATCTCCGAGCTGGAGATCGAGCGGCTCTGTGTGCAGATGGACGAGATGGCGTCTTTAATGAGATACAGGATCAAACCATCAGCCCCACTCTGCAGCAGCAGCAGCAGCCTTGAGACTGAAGATCAGCCCGTGATCGACGGCATCAGAAAAGAGTTGTCTGATCTGCAGGGCAGCATGTCCAAGCTCAAATCGCAACTGAAACCTTTCTGGCACACCTACCCGTATGAGGAGGATTATGTGGCGCCGGAGGAGGAGAAGAATCCCAAGGAGAAGGCAAGGAAGCAGATGGAGGATGATCAGGAGGTTTATGATTCCTACCTTCAAGGCCTTGAATCTAAAGTTGGACACTTTGGATACGCAAGTAAGATACTTTTTTGGCCAACACCAGTTCATTACTGTTAATTGCTTTGTATGATGATTCCTATCAATGCAGATTCCTTCCTTGTAGCAAGTACCCATTCATGGTTTATTAGGATCGATCGCATGTTAACTATTTTTCTTGTTAATTGCTTTGTATGATTCCTATATCAATGCAGCTGATTCCTTCCTTTGTCGCAAGTACTAATTCATGGTTTATTAGGAATAGGATCGATCGCATGTTGACTATTTTTCTTAACAAAATTGTGCGTGCAGCCCTAGTGAGCCCCATGCACTTTACACACTACACACCCAGACAGGTCCAATCCGATTATACTACTCGTGGGATCACCTTGCAGATCTTCTCCTTCAAGATTGCCAACATCAGTTTGGACCTGGAATGGCCACTCCTGCATTGGCCACTCAAAGTGTACGGCGTCGTCGCCGCACGAGACAGTGTGGATCGCAAGCGCAACGTTCTCTTCCACCGGCTAAGGGACAACTTCCAAGAGATCACCGAAAAAGTAAGCGCCTGCCGTATTCTGTTAACTTTCCTTTTATCTCCTCTTTGTTGCATGCATGTGTGTTAATTTGTTGATCCATCGGTTTGTTGTAATTCAGTGTGTGTAATGATGGTGCTTGCAGGACTCCTTTTTGTGCTTGACTGGCCCATCTCGTGCAATCTCAGCCGGATCCCCTCTTGAGTTTGAAGTTGAACTAAAACTCAAGGGCGGCGAAGCAAAGTCTGAAGACAGCGTGTTGATCAATAGAAAAGGCCATTACAATGGTTATGATACCCATAATGGTTTCTATACTGTCACTTTTGACAACTGTCTTTGCACAACCGAGTTAAGCCTGCAGAAACTGTATAGTGGAGCAGTCCAAGCCACTTTCTTGCGTGTCGGCATTGTTAAAGGCAGTCAAAGCCCTTTCAGTTATGGAGGCAGAGTTGCTTGCTCCTCACCACCTCAGAAAGATGGTAGAGGCCCTGCCACTCCCACCCAAGTTGTATTGCTTGATTCTCGTTATTGTGCTGGCGGGAAGATGCCAATAGGCGAAGAAGATGGTTACCTTGATCTGTCAAGGCATGTTGTTTCTGTTGAATTACGGACAGTGAGTGTAGATTCTGAAGAATTGGAAGAAACCCTGAAAGTTGTCATAGAAGCCTACTCTCCCGGTGGTTCTGTGCAAGCTCATGTCATGGTCAGGCCTCAATACTGCGGCATAAGTAAGCATAAATGTGACCTCAACGGCTCTAAGGTGAAGATTACCATTGCTTGGTCACCTATTGTTAGCAGTGCTTTCACCAGAAAGGTTATTCTGTGAGGGGGATATGTTGGATGGTGCTCATGTATTTGATCAGCTATGTAAGATGTGAACCTATTGCTGTATCGATCTGTTATGTAATATATGTTTGACTGTGTGTATCGACTATGTTTTATAGGCCAAGTCTAGATGGTGTATTTCTACATATATTACTGCTATAACTTGCAAGTCATGCTGTAGGAAGTAATTCTGGTCTGACCATTAAGCAGCAACACTATGCATAGTGTCTGGAAAGGTGTGTCTGAAAATCCACTCTCTAACTCTGTTACAACTAGAATCAAATGGATGTGGTCTGGTGGGAACTTGAGCTGCAGCGAAATGCTTAGTTTTCTTTTTGTCTTGCTTAAAACCTCTGCCTAGTTGGCGGAAATATGGTATGTGCGCTCAATTTTCACTGGTGAATGTGCGTTCAGGAGTACACAGTATGCAGGCATGTCAACTTGCTCCTGAACTACTGACTAGTCTTGTTTAACTTGTGATGAACTTGGTGCTCAGCTATGCTGCAGGACGTTATGATACCCTTTGCCAAGTTATATCTATCTACTTCATTTCAAATTGGTGGTTGTTTGTTTGTTCAAGTACCAAGCTTTGTGTGTATATCGACTACAAATTGTTATGTTACCTTGTTTTAACTATTCTGTCTTTATCTCTACCATAACTTGTATTCTGTTTCTAATATTCTTCTCATTGAAGTTGTATTATGTGTTACTGTTTAGTTTCATGTTATCTCCTTTGTTCCTTTTATGTTGTAGAAGCTTAGATGGAATATATGTCATTCAATTATCCATTGTCTTTTACGGCGTCAGTTGAATGAGAGGAAGAAGCTTTGCCCTCCTATTTTATTTCCTAGACCGTTTCTATTATCAGTTTAGCTAACTATGTTTTTCACGCTCGGTTTTCTTGAACGTTTCATGAGAATCTGAATGTGAGATCTCAAAAAAAATCTTTCCAGAAGAAAGACTAATGACATGGTTTGATGCCTCTCGACTGTGAGATCCTGTCAACAAGATCAAAAGAACGCACACAGGAAACTACCTGTGGAGCTACCTACCTTTCATGAGGTCAGTTGAGATTTTGTCCAGAAGATTGATAGCAAAGTCAAACCATTAACAACCATGAAAATTATTTTGTTCCATCACATCTCACTCATGCGATATTTTCGTGCTTTTCCTTGCCAGATTCTTCAGAAATCAGAAAAATGCCGGTGCGGATAAAAGGAAAGAAGACAAAGTGGTTACCACAAATTGCATATGTGAGTTCTCATTCTCTACTTTTAGTTTTTAATACTTGGAAGCCATTGGTGGACTTTTATAGATGAAGTTTAGCTTTTAGGAATCCATATATGGGCTCTGCTTCGGTAGAGCCACAACAAATATTAGATGCATGAGAGAAACTAAGTCATTTCAGTCATCTTGATGTGTCTTTACTGCATAATAGAAGCTGTTGTCGATCTTAGATCATATTGTTATTGTTTATTTATATATCCAATGGAAAAGAATTAGTCATGGAACTAATCCTATTGGGTTTCTTCAATCCCTTGCATGTTACCTCAAGGTGAGACTGTGAATAGCCATGATAGGGTTGTCCATTAACCAGGAGGAATGAGCTCCTGCACGCTACCCAATTGATGAAATGCGGGTGCATGTTCTTATGTTTTGGTGCTCCATATCTTATGTTTTCTCTTGTTGTAGCCTCGGTTTTTATTACTGGTCTTGGTATCTTCATATTTTTGCTCTCATACTAAGGCAAGATAGGTCTTCAGTGAATGCATTAAGCCATCTTCAGATGCTCATAACCAGTATCCATTTTAGCACAACTACGATCTTTAGAATGGGGCAGAGCCTAAGCATTGGTTTGTGTTGGAGGGAATTGAAAAATAATTTGTACTAGCAATGCCCGCGCGGCGGCACGCCGCGCCCCGTCGATACGTTATGTGCATGTCTTGCTTTTTTGTGACTGTGAACATATGCTCATTCACATGAGCATATGTTTGTAGTCACAAAAAAACAAGACATGCACATGAACAATTTACAAAGGATATATTTATTATCAGCATGAGTGCTACATCTTGCAAGATGGAAATTACACATTGGCAATTTTTCCTAGCAACACTGGACACATTACAACTATTTGTAGCTTATATCCTTCTTGTGAATCCCCCCGTGGGATTGGGCACATGTGATAAAATGATACAAAACCTTTACAAATTGTTTCATGCGACCTATGGGTGCTTAGAAGCAGTGTATCCAACAATGATTATGAACAAATAAAAGAGGCATCAATATGATATGCATTTAGTTTAGAATTGACCACAGTTGCTCTATCAATAAACAGAAAACTGAGTTGAAACAGAAGCAAAATTTCTCATTCAAGCATATTTTCCCTCTTTGCCCTCCCATATATTCTATTATTTTGTGATGTTACATAATGATGTTCCTGGCATGTTTTATGTAAGATTTCATATGAAAGTTACATTTGTTAAAATAGTAATTCAAATAGTGTCATGTTGATTGCTATCAAGAACGAAAAGAAAATATACCAAATAATAAACTAATACTTAGCATTGTCAACACTGTTAATCAAAATGGATACTTATTAAATTTAGACAACACTTTATAAAATCCAAGCAAATCTTTTGGTCCAATGTATATCCTAGCCCTTGATTTTATTATTCAGTTTTTGTGTGTTAACTTTTATTATGTTATGGTTTATGTCAAAAAATTATGTTCGTACGGATGCTGAAATATTCCAGCAAGAAAAACTTTATTGAATGAAAGGAGTCGGTGCATTATAGATAAATGGGGTACATAGTGATATTGCATGATATATATTTGATTCTTTGGTAATTCACAGTGTCCTTGTTCGACCACCCACTGGATTTGTACCAGCGATAAGATGATACAGAGTTTTGTCTATACTTTGTGTTGAAATTCACACATGATAAAAGGAAGACTCATGTATTCATTTTTCAACTGTTTGATTGATTGCTAGTTTGGACATCATTTTATGTTCAGACGTACTGCATGTCATAAGGTGATCAACGAACCATGCTCAGGTGAACCAAAGTACTCGGAACCCAAACACCGCAGGCTTCCGAAATTAACTTGTAAATATATTTAAGTGGGAGACACAAACATGACATATTTCAATGGAGCACCAGTTTTAGAATCATCTTCCCTGCCAGTAGCTAAAGCAAGAACCACCACAGAAGTAGCTCGGCTTTTAGGATTTGAATCATCTTTTGAAATGTTGACATAACCATTCCTTCTCCGGCAAAATCACTTTCTAGAATACACTAAGCAAAATCTCCTATCCCGAGGTGTAGTCCCACAAATTATGAACTCCTGCACCCCCATTTGCAGGTGCTATAGCATCATTAGGTCACAATTCTACCTGGCTGGCATCGAATGAGTTTGATAACAAAGGAACAACATTTGAGCTCATCTTTTTCTCTATCAGCCAAGGTGTTCCAACTTTCAAATTTGCGGACATCTTGACATCATTAAACAATGTTGGAAATATATCACTTTTGAATTAGATAAAATAACCTCTATCTATTGTCCCCGACTGCCCTTCATGAGGATATAAAACTAACTAAAAGTGTGCCTTAGCACGCATCAGCCATATACTCATATACACATAAACTATGAGCCAGGCCGATCACAACTGGAAAAACCTGATACAGTACGTACCCCTTGAAAGCACCTTGGAGATGCACATGCAGGTAGTCACATCAGCTTTTGCTAGTGCATACAAACGCTGGCCAATCACAACTCTATGTAAACTAATAAAATACGTGGTTGCCATGCAGCAGACTAACTTTATTCAACAAGATAAAATCAAGTGGTACATAGCTTCAAGCCCGTAAAAGTACAGATACTCAGGAGCCCGTAAAAGTACAAACGCCTCGGCAGCCCGCGCTCCTCCAACGAGCGCTCGCCCTGGCCGCCGCCGATGGCAAACACATGTGTCAGCGACACGGTCCTGTACTGAAGCAGCCCGCGGCACCACGGCGGCAGCACGAAGGGCTGCCCTCGGGTCGGCAGCACGCGGCGGTGCTCCCCGTCCCGTGATGGCGCCCAGGCCGGCGTCGCTTCGATGCATCTCAGTCTGAGCACAGGGACCATGGCACTATGGCAGCAACCGACGCAGGAGCACACGGAGGCATCCCTCGGCATCGCAGACCGTTGGCATACGCATTGCACACAGCCGGTGCAGAGGCGGACGTCGTCGCCGTGTGCCTTGGTCGACCGGGAGTGAAGCGACGGCGTGAACATGGCGTCTCCTCGCCAGGGAAGGTCACGGCTGAGAGTGCGATGCCTCGACTGCGTGAAATAGAGCATACATGGACGCGACGGTGCAAACGCAGGCGCTGTACTGACACGCCTTGGTTGACCAGGAGGGAGAGGATCGCCCGGACGTGCCCGCCACTCGCCAAGGAAGGCACGACGCTAGAAACCAACACTATGCAGACTGCTAGAACCACGTGAAGAGCGGCTGGCTACCGCCACAGGGGAGCACTGACAATGGAGTCGCGATCGAGCGCCACACGACGCCCGGAGGGAACCGCGCCGGGAGGTCGTTGCCCCCACGTAGCGCGCGCTTGCAGGACCATGGCCACGGTCAGCCACGTCGGAGGGCGTCGTTGTGCCGCGCGTCATGTGCCGGAGGTCGCTCACTGGATGGCCTCGCATGCCGCGACACCGCTCCACCACCGGGATCTTGGCCGAGAGTCGCCGCCTGCGCGGGGTGCTGCTTCCACGTCGAGATGGGTCTTTCTCTGAGACCGGGCCAACTGCACCGACGGCCTACCCAGTCGGCCAGAACTGCAGGTTGAGGCCGCTGGAGCAGGGCTGCCCCGCAACCCGGAAGATGCCCTCAGCCTTTGAGTTGCTGCAGGTGGCCGACATCGAGGGTGTGCTCGCGAGCAGACCAACCTGATTGTGCTAGTGGGAACCGATGGGTGAAGTTGCCGTTGTGAAGCCGCCGCCACGCCATATCGGCTCCATCCGGCCGCCGCATCATGGTTGTAGTGCCTGGGCCTGGCTGGGAGGAGGGGGCGCGTCCAAAACATATGAAGCTGCAGCGACGGAGGAGAGAAGGGGGGAGGGGCCGCCGAATGGAGATGATGCCCGGCAGTGGGGGCTCCGGTGATGCACCGGCTGTGGGCATTGTCAGGAAGGATGATGCGTGTTGTGAGCTCGAAAGAACGCATAAGCGGTGGAGGGCGCATGCCATGCTATTTCACGCGAGCCTTCCATAGAGACACGCGGAGAGATTAGTTCATGTAAGCGCACCGTCGACAAAGCAGGGCGCTTAGATACAACGGTCGAAGCGGTGAAAACGATTGTACGTGGACTGCACCGGAACAAACAGGAAACAACAACCGAATCAGCAGCGCCACGCATGCAACGATAGCGACAGGAACCAACAGCGGCAGAGATCGACAGCGACCAATCACAAAACCAAAGAAGCATCTGAAGCCAGAAAGCGACCCGGGCCAACAGCGGCAAAGGTCGACAGCGACCAATCAGAACACCGAAGAAGCCTCGAAGCAAAAAGGACTGTCAGGAGACGAACTTCACCACAAAAACCAACCCACACACAATGGAAAATACTAAACCAACCAAACCAACCTGCACACACGTTCAAAAAATTTGAAATGAAAACCTAGACACACCACTCATTTGTACACATCCAGGTACCAAAATAATACACGTGCCAGATTCAAACCTACCCAAGAGTCACTTTCAACCAAGTGGGTAAATCTCAAGCCAAAAACTTTGACTGGAATAGATGCTTGGGTATATTTTCATGTCTGGTAGATTGTGTTTGGTGTCTGCGATGTGCACCATGCATTGTTTTTCTTTTTCTTTTCAAAACAGGGGCAAAAGCTTTGCCTTATCTCATTGTTGGTAAGATAATAAGATACACTGTTAGCATTGGTTTCTGTTGGAGGTAACTACTTGTGTTCTACTCCCTCTGTAAAGAAATATATTATGCAATTTTATTTTGCGTATTTACTCTTTTGCGTACTGCTTATGCAATATTATTTTGCAATTTGCTTTATGTATGGAATAGTAGCTGATGCATTTGTAGAAATTGGTCCTGCTTGGCAGTGTGCGTCCTCTTAAGGAGTTGCCCTTTTTTTAGTGTTCAACTTCTGAGCTTGAGCCAATTGATGGCCTCCTTGAAACTTTTCATGGAGTATGTTTTCCCCTTCTATACTCTGGTTCCTATATTGAATTCATAATGAAACTGAATGCTTCTCTCTTATGTTCTGTGTCTCTGAAGCGAAAATTCTGAAAACTTGGAAGATTGTCAGACACATTGCATCTTGGCAGTTTTACGATCTAGCTACCAGCTGTTGTTGGGACCGATTATGATAGTGATTCATTGATTGGCAGTGTGTGTCCTCTTAAGGAGTTGCCCTTTTTTTAGCGTTCAACTTCTGAGCTTGAGCCAATTGATGGCCTCCTTGAAACTTTTCATGGACTATGTTTTCCCCTTCTATACTCTGGTTCCTATATTGAATTCATAATGAAACTAAATGCTTCTCTCTTATGTTCTGTGTCTCTGAAGCGAAAATTCTGAGAACTTGGAAGATTGTCAGACACATTGCATCTTGGCAGTTTTACGATCTAGCAACCAGCTGTTGTTGGGACCGATTATGATAGTGATTCATTGATTGGCAGTGTGCGTCCTCTTAAGGAGTTGCCCTTTTTTTAGCGTTCAACTTCTGAGCTTGAGCCAATTGATGGCCTCCTTGAAACTTTTCATGGACTATGTTTTCCCCTTCTATACGCTGGTTCCTATATTGAATTCATAATGAAACTGAATGCTTCTCTCTTATGTTCTGTGTCTCTGAAGCGAAAATTCTGAGAACTTGGAAGATTGTCAGACACATTGCATCTTGGCAGTTTTACGATCTAGCTACCAGCTGTTGTTGGGACCGATTATGATAGTGATTCATTGATTGGCAGTGTGCGTCCTCTTAAGGAGTTGCCCTTTTTTTAGCGTTCAACTTCTGAGCTTGAGCCAATTGATGGCCTCCTTGAAACTTTTCATGGGCTATGTTTTCCCCTTCTATACTCTGGTTCCTATATTGAATTCATAATGAAACTGAATGCTTCTCTCTTATGTTCTGTGTCTCTGAAGCGAAAATTCTGAGAACTTGGAAGATTGTCAGACACATTGCATCTTGGCAGTTTTACGATCTAGCTACCAGCTGTTGTTGGGACCGATTATGATAGTGATTCATTGATTGGCAGTGTGCGTCCTCTTAAGGAGTTGCCCTTTTTTTAGTGTTCAACTTCTGAGCTTGAGCCAATTGATGGCCTCCTTGAAACTTTTCATGGACTATGTTTTCCCCTTCTATACTCTGGTTCCTATATTGAATTCATAATGAAACTGAATGCTTCTCTCTTATGTTCTGTGTCTCTGAAGCGAAAATTCTGAGAACTTGGAAGATTTTCAGACACATTGCATCTTGGCAGTTTTACGATCTAGCTACCAGCTGTTGTTGGGACCGATTATGATAGTGATTCATTGATTGGCAGTGTGCGTCCTCTTAAGGAGTTGCCCTTTTTTTAGCGTTCAACTTCTGAGCTTGAGCCAATTGATGGCCTCCTTGAAACTTTTCATGGACTATGTTTTCCCCTTCTATACTCTGGTTCCTATATTGAATTCATAATGAAACTGAATGCTTCTCTCTTATGTTCTGTGTCTCTGAAGCGAAAATTCTGAGAACTTGGAAGATTGTCAGACACATTGCATCTTGGTAGTTTTACGATCTAGCTACCAGCTGTTGTTGGGACCGATTATGATAGTGATTCATTGTTTGCTTTCTGTTTAGATCTTTGATTGTCCCTTACATGCTGCACACAATTGGTTCTGTACTATTTGTCGAATGTAATCTGATAAGAGAACGACATGTCCAGACATATAGGATGCTCCGAATCAACCTTAGGAGGATTGAGAAGTGTAAAAAGCGGGGTTGAGGGGCACCGAAGGAACAGAGGCTGCACTAAGCCTCTTGAGTTTAGGTTGCCAACTGCACTAAGCCTCTTGTGTTTAGGTTTCCAGATGTTGTCTGATTTGTATAGTTGTCGTTCTTATTTGGTTGCAATTCCGGCAAGTTGGGTTGTTATGAAGTGTTCCATCTTGATGTTGGACAATTGATGCAAGTCTAGTGTTGACATGGATGAAGTGTTTGCACTTTTGTTGTACTCCGTGTCAACACGTGACATGGAGCGCAACAAAAATACTGTTACTCCGGAGTTACAAAATTCCTTTGTGATGTGCTGTATTGAAGACGTACTCTTGTGTAGTTCAGTTAGAATAATTGGGATCTCTATTATCCGGTATGCCCTTATAACAGTTTGGAATGATCTGTTTTAATTTCATATGGTAGCGAATTACAGCTGATTTGAATTGTTACTGCAATAAGCCTCTGGATAGTGTGGAAATTTATGAACTGAATACCCTTGGTCATCCGGAAAATGGGCAAACAAAACTTAGCAGTAGCGCCGAGCAGAGGACGTAACATGGTGTACCACCTTAACGTAGTTTTCAAATGAGTTTTTTTTTCTTTTAGCAAAACGTAGCTTTAAAATGAGTTTGAGTTTTTGAGTTTCTAATGGATGAATTTGTACAAGTACTAAAAAAAAGTGAGTTCTATGCAGACTCATTATATGTACTTAAATGGTTCCTTCTATATGCTCCACAGGTTGAGAGGATGGACACAAAGGCAAGCAGAGTTGCATCATCTACCAGTTCGGATATGATCAAGAGCTTGGACGTGAAGGCAGCAAAGCAGACAAAAAGGTCTGACCATTCGCCACAGTTTCCTGCTATTTTGCAGATGAATGACATCCCGTTCATCGGATCAGGTGACCTGCACAATACAGGTTTTACAGTTACAAACGGATACCCGAATGACCCCAGATATACTTCACAATTTTTAAGAATGCCGTACCTAAGTTCTCCGAGCTCCTTGTCCTCAGAAAGCCTCGAGAGTTTCAGAGATGCGAATGAACTTTTGAAGCAAGAGGTTCAAAAACTAAAAGAAGAGGTATGCCTGGTTCTGTTCTTTTATTTTTTTGGTAACAACTACAAAGAACAGGGAAAAAAAAGGTGTCCTTATGCTTGTCTATGGATCAGGTCAATAGCTTGAGACAGCAACGTGAACTGCAAGGCAAAAGCCAGTGAGGCCACGGCCCTTGCTGCTGAAGAGGCGTCCAAATCGAAGGCCGCAAAAGAGGTTATAAAATCACTAACAGCGCAGGTGATATTTCAAACTTAGTTTGCACAATGTTATTGATGTTGAAGTTGGTTAAAACCTCCTGTTGTACAGAAGAAGCATGATCTGTGCAGTTGGCACATGGCAGGAGCAAGTGCCTCTGCTCTTGTGACTTGTGAGTAGTGACTTGTTGTGACCATGATACTGCTATCAAGCCTGTATGTATATTTCTTGGGACTAAGGCCCTGTTTGGAATGTCGTTTCTACTTTGAATACACTTGTAAAAGTTACAGGCCACCGGCCCTCGTTTTCGTTTCCGCCTGCAAATCGCTCCTGGCCGGTAAGATACACCCATAAGAAAAAATACATCTATATTTATTTACACCGATTCCAAGCGTGGCCTAAAGGGGATGGATGAGCGAAAGCTCCTCCAACTTTGGTGTTCTGAACTGGATGTGAGTCATGTAACTGGCTAACCGTGCATTGTTGTCAAATTAGTTGCCTATTAAGAATCACACGTAAGTGTATGTGATGTTGATGTAGTAATAGTCAGTCTACATATGATCTGCTAAGATTGGAGAATTAACCTTTCCTTTTTTTGAGTACCGAGTTGTGCATCGAAGATACGAATGAAGCTTTGAGAGTTTCAGGGATGAGAGTGGATTTCGGAAGCAAGAGGTTCAAAGACTAGAAGAACATGTATATGCTTGATTCTATTTTGTTTAACTTGTGATCAACTTGGTGCTGGGCTATGCTGCTATGCTGCAGAACGTTATGACCGAAGTTTGCTATATAGTATGGTATGATATCCTTTGCCAATTTATATCTATCCACTTCTGTTTTTCCAGTAGGTGGTTGTTCATTTGTTCAAGTATACCAAGCTTTGTGTATCTATCGACTATAAATTGTTAAGTTATGTTGTTTTAACTATTTTGTTTTGATTTCTACCATAACTTGTATTCTGTTTGCAATATTCTTTTCATTGAAGTTCAATTAGTTAGTTATACTGTTTAGTTTCATATTATCTCCTTTGTTCCTTTTCATTCAATTATCCATTTTCTTTTACGGCGTCAGCTGAATGAGAGGAAGAAGCCTTACCCTACTATTTTTATTCCCTACACCATTTCTGTTATCAGTTTAGCTAACTATGCTTTTCAAGCTTGGTTTTCCTGAACATTTCATGAAAATCTGAACGTGAGGTCTCAAACAATCTTTCCAGAACATGGCATGGTTTGATGCTCCCCAATTGTGAGATCCCGACGACAAGATCAAAAGAACGCACAAAGCTTTGGAAGTATTTGTGACCACTTTCCTCATGTCGCCACCCTCGCGGGCAACATGGGACAACCTCCTCCAGCAGCACGCCACCGTAGGTCCAGGATCCGGACTTCTTTTTAAGTATCGATTTTTTTCCCTCAGTTGTGCCCTAATGTGGTAAACATTTTATGCCCTTCCATAACAATAACATGGACAAAAGCGCAGTCAAAACAAACAGATGACAATCAATTTAAAGCATCAGCTTTGTAACAAAAAATTGCATTGCATTTTTTACAGATACAATAATACCAGCAGAAGTGCAGAAACAACAACTACAACAAAATGGATGAGAATCATGTGCTGGGACAAGCACATGGTGAATTGTGATCAAGCATGCGTCAACTATCAACAAGTGCCAAAGAAGGTTCATAAGCAAGTGGTTCTTCAGTTACAAAACAAGGTTATTCATCAGTACAAACGAAGGTTCCGCAAACGGCTCATCAGTAGGCGCGCATACCACCACCACCATCAGGTTCACAAATGGTTCACACCACCATCACCATCTGTTAGAAAAGCAGCTTCATAAACAGGCTGCATACCACCACCACCATCACCATCTGTTAGAAAAGCAGCTTCATAAACAGGCTGCATACCACCACCACCAGCAGCAGGTTCACAGAAGCTAGACACCACCATCACCATCTGTTGGAAAAGCAGGTTCACAGTTAGTTCATCAGTAAGCACACCATCAGTTTGGGTAATCCACACGGGGTAGAATTAACCAAGTATAGGAACCAAAACTAAAACCAAGTGAGAGACAAGGTTTGTTGCAACTTACTTGTCAGGGACAGATCTAACAAAGCTAAGCTTCCGAATGTGGATGTTCCTGACAACTTCTTGGTACAGCATAGCATATAAAGACTGACCAGCCAAGAGATCTAGCTGCAACTCGTCATTAGGACCCTGGAACGTGATGAGACCTGTATACTTCATAAACTTGTTAAGCTCCTGTCTAGCTCGGTTGCGTGCAGCATCACCCAAGCGACGTTTCTCTTCTTCCTCAGCCAACCAGAGCATCAATATGGCAAAAGACACATTGCTCCAATCACGAATCAGGTCTGACATCAAAGCAGTAACTCGGACCGGAATTTCTACTCCGGGAGAAATACCAGAAAGTGACAACTGTTGAGCAAACTTGTAGCGACTGCCCTCGCACACAATAACGAAGAAGGTGTCCTTCAAAACAATTCCTTCGGGTCATAGTAGCCGGAAACAGGGAACGGTGGGCCGTCCCTCGATCCGGATTCATTGACCCGGAATCAGATTCGGGAACGAGGGTCGATTCGGTAAGATTCGATGCGGATTCGGCGTTTCCGCAGCTGGATCGTCGATTCAGGTTCGGCGACTCGACAGTCTTGGTTCTTGAATCGATCAAGTAAGCAAATGGTCAGCCATATCAATCACGAACTCCTCGTTTTACTCTCTGCCCCGTTCTTTTCCACTCCCCTAAATAACTCCTCGTTCTGCTCTCCAATTACTCCAAGGCTGCTAATAAATTTTCCATTGGGAAGGAGATGATGTATTTTAGTCTTCATGAATCGACGATGCAGCCAGTTGCTCCCAGCCCAGCCAGTTGCTCCCCGCATCCGTAAAGATTCACGTTCCTCGTTCCATGGTACCGTACCGGATTCATCGTACCGGAATTGATTGGATCGCGTTTCCGCTTTAGAAAAATCGTTCTAGAGATGTATACCCCCACTGTACCCTATTTTTTCCAGCCCTCGACTCTCGTCCCCTGTTCCCGTTTCTCGTTCCCACCGTACCGGAAACATGGCAACTATGCTTCGGGTGTTACGTTGCCGTCTTCCTCAAAATAAGCAAAATGTACATACACATTGCGTATAACCTCCGGATAAATCAGAGGACCTTCACTGTTGAATTAATGTATAACAAATTAAGTTTTGAATGCAAATGAGATGTTACTAACAGTTTAATACAACAGCAAATAAAAGATGTGATAAGTGCCAAATACTCACAGTGTCTTATAGGCTTCTGGATATTTGGACTCATTGACATTAGGGAAGACAAGACTCTGCATTAAAGCTCGTGGCCCATACGAGTACCAGTGCTTCTCCTTTTCATCATCAACAGGGTATAAAGCACGGAAACCAACACAATACATATTGTCGTGGCGTATTGCAAATTGTAAAATAGGCTCTCCAGGATGACCAATAATCTGTATTATGAAAAATGTATACCTCTGTACACAAACATTAATTATCAGAACCATTTCAACATTTAATGCCAATCAATGAAGCAATTTACATACAAGCAAGCAATATTCTACTGCCTAAATAGAGTCCCCAAATCTAGGCTTAAATCTTTCAATGACTACACAACAAGAAATATTGTGTGTTAACAGATTCAAGCCTAATAACCATTCAACAAAGATAGTTGCTCAAGGAAGCATGAAATACAGAAAATTAGAGTACCTGAGAATTAGGACTGGTGACTGGAACACCCTCTTCAATATATGGATCAAAGCCTTCAGGGTAACCCCCTTCTGGAACCAAGAAGTCCACATCTTTTTCAATTACAGCAGAAGCAATCTCCAGAATGTGGTTGTGGATGTCTATGTAGAGCTTTGCCAGATCACCAGGAGTAGGATCGCAGGGCATGGAGATTATGGAAACATCCTAAAATAAAGATGAAACAAGTTGCAGGAGTATCAGAAAACACAACCCAATCACAGCTCAAATAACAAAGTTTCATTGGAAGTAGAAAAAGAAACACTGTTAATAAGAAATTCATTCCATTGTGATAATGGTGTACAAGCAAAACAGGAGGTTGTTCACCATTTACAAGGGCTGCACAAGTAGGAAGCAAAAACTAGATGTACATGTACCAACTACTAAAGCCTCAGGTACTTCCAGATCTGTAGCGCTTACAAAGGGATGCATCATACATACATATATCCAACTAAAGCCTCGGTACTTGCAGACCATGTATGAATTGCAAAACAGTGTAGAAGATTATCACATCCTAATACAAGACTAGGGTAAATAAACCTAATGCAAGAAGCAGTTGATTTGTATCAACAAAATATGGGACAAGGCACGCCAATCAGCTTCATTACTCGGTTTTCTGGGGAAGGAAGATGATGACAGAGACAAGGTCCTTACTTTGTACCGGGTCTGTCGAGGTATCTTAGCATGTGTCTTCTGAACTGCGATATTTTGCGCTTCTACGAGAGAACGAGGGGGTTGCTGAGGGGGGTCCGGGCGGGGTGGCTTTTGTTTCTTCGGAGGCATCTGGCGAAAGGAACATCGAAATGCTGAGAAGAGGCAGATGAAAGACGAAGAAGCAGAGGTGGGAAGGAGATAATGCCAGTACCTTTTCCCAAACCTCGGCCGCTGCTCGGTCGCGGATGGCGTCCCCCTTCTGGTAGCAGCCGCGGATGGCGCCCCCCTTGTGGTAGGGGCCGCCGCCGTCCCTCTCGAGGAAGCCGCTACTCGTCGCGGATGGCGTCCACCCTCTGGTAGCAGCCGCCGCCGCCACTATCCCCCACTGGCAGCAGCAGCTGCGGCCGCTGCTGTCCCCCTCTGGTAGGGGCAGCCGCCGCCGCCGCCGCTTGTGCTTCGGGTGGACGGACCTCTCGCACTCGCCCAAACGCAAGAAGGCGGCTGCGCGAGGAAAAATAGCAGATGAGAACCATAACCAAAGTCACCAAGTGATGAAGAAAAATATGCTTACCAAAGGAGAACAAATAGAGAACCATGTACTAGCTAGTATTGTCTCCATGATTGCCTCTTGTCCGGCCACTGCCAAGGAAGCATCACGGCCGAAAGATCCAAGGCGTGTTACTACTGCTTGCTGATGAAAAACCATACCTAGGCTTACTAGCGAAATCCCAGTAGATATTATATGGCGGTAGCCGCCGCGGCCTCCCTCTGGTTCTGGTTCTGGGGGTGGAGAGGGAGAGAGGAAACTGCAAACCTAGGTGGGGGTATTTATGGGGCGCGTGAGCCCAGCAGAGCACTAATGCCCCACCAACCGGGAAAACCGGATCTGGCTCACCCACCACCATCCATCCGTTTGTTGTTTGCCTTCCCTCCCCACCGGTCCTTCCTTCCTTTTTTTTTGAGCATCTGTACAGACACAAGCGCTCATATACACGCGCATACACTCATCTCTATGAACGCACGCACGCACACCCTACCTTTATGAGCATCTCCGAGAGACTGAGCCGACATATCATCTTGAGATTTACGAAGTCACCGTAGGCGCCTCGTCGTCGACGGGAACGTCTCCTCCCACTGAAAGCGCATCGCCGGAAATCCTGAAATAAATCCAGAAATAATGCGAGCACCAGGATTTGAACCCTGATGGGTTGGGGATACCACTGTCCACCTAACCAACTCAACCACAGGTTCATTCGCCCGGTCCTTCCTTCCTGACGCGTTAACTAATTGCTACCGCCAGCTAATTGCGTCTTTGTCGTCCAACAAATTTCTTCTACCACGCCACACGGAGTATCGGACTTTTCTTTGACAACAAATCCCATGTTTATGGACATGATTAACTATACCCCAAACTAAATCCTTTGAAAACAGACAAGGTGAGATTTAATTTTCTTTCCATTTTACAGCCGTGAATGCCGTCTCTCCCACGATGCTGCCTCGATCGGCTGGCGTGGGAATCCACCACAAAAGGCCTCAAGGCATCTTAAGGCAAGGCCGACTCGCTATCAATTCGAGGCGAGGTGTGAGCCTACTTTCCCAAACAAACCCAATCAAAATACGTGTAGAGTCTTGTGGGAGTCCCGACACCTGACACATAGGACTCCGGCCCACCCAAAACCCTTTCTAGACCTGTGCCTTCATCCTTCTCATTTTCTCTCCTTGCTCTTCTCTATTGCCTCCACCGCCGCTCCACCACCCCGGCACACTCATGTCGGAACTCTATGTCTTCATCACCTCCAGCGTTTCAGTCGGGCTCAACACCCTATCCTCCGACCGCCCCGCCAGGTACCATCATCTACTAATATACTCATCATGCCCGGCAACTGTTCCATGAATTGTCGGAGCTATAAACAGTTTTTTTTCTTCTTATTTGTAGCAATGGATTCCAACTTGGAGTACATATAGGAGCCCTATGTTGACTCGTCCGACGAGGAGGGGTACTCGGATGAGACGGCGAAGATGCAGGTGGTCTTTGAAGACGCGGAGCGTGCAGAGGAGTATGTTCTCAATTTCAAGTGCTCGATCAAGAGTCACCGATTCCTCAACCCCAACAGGGCACGCCGGCATTTGACACTGATTGTCGACTACTTTGTCCCGAATGCACTCTTCGTTGACCATCTTCGTTAGTGTTTTCGGATGCGCAAGACTGTCTTCAATTGTTTGTACCATGGCGTCCGGTCCTATGATGACTACTTCGTCTTGAAGAAGACGTCGTGGGAACGATTGGCTTCTCTGGTTACCAGAAGTGCACGGCCGCACTACGGATGCTTGCATATGGTGTTGGAAATATGCCCTAGAGGCAATAATAAAAGCATTATTATTATATTTCCTTGTTCATGATAATTGTCTTTATTCATGCTATAATTGTGTTATCCGGAAATCGTAATACATGTGTGAATAACAGACACCAACATGTCCCTAGTAAGCCTCTAGTTGACTAGCTCGTTGATCGACAGATAGTCATGGTTTCCTGACTATAGACATTGGATGTCATTGATAACGAGATCACATCATTAGGAGAATGATGTGATGGACAAGACCCAATCCTAAACATAGCATAAAGATCGTATAGTTCGTTTGCTAGAGTTTTTCCAATGTCAAGTATCTTTTCCTTAGACCATGAGATCGTGTAACTCCCGGATACCGTAGGAATGCTTTGGGTGTACCAAACGTCACAACGTAATTGGGTGACTATAAAGGTAGACTACGGGTATCTCCGAAAGTGTCTGTTGGGTTGACACGGATCAAGACTGGGATTTGTCACTCCGTATGACGGAGAGGTATCACTGGGCCCACTCGGTAATGCATCATCATAATGAGCTCAAAGTGACCAAGTGTCTGGTCACGGGATCATGCATTACGGTACGAGTAAAGTGACTTGTCGGTAACGAGATTGAACGAGGTATTGGGATACCGACGATCGAATCTCGGGCAAGTAACATACCGACTGACAAAGGGAATTGTATACGGGGTTGCTTGAATCCTCGACATCGTGGTTCATCCGATGAGATCATCGAGGAGCATGTGGGAGCTAACATGGGTATCCAGATCCCGCTGTTGGTTATTGACCGGAGAGCAATCTCGGTCATGTCTACATGTCTCCCGAACCCGTAGGGTCTACACACTTAAGGTTCGGTGACGCTAGGGCTGTAGGGATATGTATATGCAGTAACCCGAATGTTGTTCGGAGTTCCGAATGAGATCCCGGACGTCACGAGGAGTTCCGGAATGGTCCAGAGGTAAATAATTATGTTGGAAATATGCCCTAGAGGCAATAATAAATTGATTATTATTATATTTCCTTGTTCATGATAATCCTTTATTATCCATGCTATAATTGTATTGATAGGAAACTCAGATACACGTGTGGATACATAGACAACACCATGTCCCTAGTAAGCCTCTAGTTGACTAGCTCGTTGATCAATAGATGGTTACGGTTTCCTGACCATGGACATTGGATGTCATTGATAACGGGATCACATCATTAGGAGAATGATGTGATGGACAAGACCCAATCCTAAGCCTAGCACAAGATCATGTAGTTCGTATGCTAAAGCTTTTCTAATGTCAAGTATCATTTCCTTAGACCATGAGATTGTGCAACTCCCGGATACCGTAGGAGTGCTTTGGGTGTACCAAACATCACAACGTAACTGGGTGACTATAAAGGTGCACTACGGGTATCTCCGAAAGTGTCTGTTGGGTTGGCACAAATCGAGACTGGGATTTGTCACTCCGTGTAAACGGAGAGGTATCTCTGGGCCCACTCGGTAGGACATCATCATAATGTGCACAATGTGATCAAGGAGTTGATCATGGGATGATGTGTTACGGAACGAGTAAAGAGACTTGCCGGTAACGAGATTGAACAAGGTATCGGCATACCGACGATCGAATCTCGGGCAAGTATCGTACCGCTAGACAAAGGGAATTGTATACGGGATTGATTAAGTCCTTGACATCGTGGTTCATCCGATGAGATCATCGTGGAACATGTGGGAGCCAACATGGGTATCCAGATCCCGCTGATGGTTATTGGCTGGAGAGTCATCTCAGTCATGTCTGCATGTCTCCCGAACCCGTAGGGTCTACACACTTAAGGTTCGGTGACGCTAGGGTTATAGAGATATTAGTATGCGGTAACCCGAAAGTTGTTCGGAGTCCTGGATTAGATCCCGGACGTCAAGAGGAGTTCCGGAATGGTCCGGAGGTAAAGAATTATATATAGGAAGTGCTATTTTGGCCATCGGGACAAGTTTTGGGGTCACCGGTATTGTACCGGGACCACCGGAAGGGTCCCGGGGGTCCACCGGGTGGGGCCACCTGCCCCGGGGGGGCCACATGGGCTGTAGGGGGTGTGCCTTGGCCTATATGGGCCAAGGGCACCAGCCCCAAGAGGCCCATGCGCCAAGAATCAAGGGAGAGGAAGAGTCCTAAAGGGGGAAGGCACCTCCGAGGAATACTGGTGACCCCGAAAGGGTCCCGGGGGTCCACCGGGTGGGGCCACCTGCCCCGGGGGGGCCACATGGGCTGTAGGGGGTGCGCCTTGGCCTATATGGGCCAAGGGAACCAGCCCCAAGAGGCCCATGCGCCAAGAATCAAGGGAGAGGAAGAGTCCTAAAGGGGGAAGGCACCTCCGAGGTGCCTTGGGGAGGAGGGACTCCTCCCTGGCCGCACCCTTCCTTGGAGGAAGGGCCAAGGCTGCGCCTCCCCCCTCTCCCTTCGCCCTATATATAGTGGGGGGAAGGGAGGGCAGCCCAACCTAAGCCCTGGCGCCTCCCTCTCCCTCCCATGACACATCTCCCTCCTCCCGCAGCGCTTGGCGAAGCCCTGTTGGAATCCCGCTACTTCCACCACCACGCTGTCGTGTTGTTGGATCTCCATCAACCTCTCCTCCCCCCTTGCTAGATCAAGAAGGAGGAGACGTCGCTGCTCCGTACGTGTGTTGAACGCGGAGGTGTCGTCCGTTCGGCGCTAGGATCATCGGTGATTTGGATCACGACGAGTACGACTCCATGAACCCCGTTCTCTTGAATGCTTCCACACGCGATCTACAAGGGCATGTAGATCCACTCCTCCCTCGTTGCTAGATGACTCCATAGATTGATCTTGGTGACACGTAGGAAAATTTTGAATTTATGCTACGTTTCCCAACAAATTATATATACGAAGTGCTATTTCGGCCATCGAGACAAGTTTCGGGGTCACCGGTATTGTACCGGGACCACCGGAAGAGTCCCGGGGGGTCCACCGGGTGGGGCCACCTATCCCGGAGGGCCCCATGGGCTGAAGTGGGAAGGGATCCAGCCCAAAGTGGGCTGGGGTGCCACTTCCCCTAGGGCCCATGCGCCTAGGGTGGGGGAAACCCTAAAGGGGGGGCGCCCCCTTGCTTGGGGGCAAGCCCCCCACCCCTTGGCTGCCGCCCCCTAGGAGATTGCATCTCCTAGGGCCGCCGCCCCCCCTAGGCCCCCCTATATATAGTGGGGGGGATGGAGGACCTCTTACCTTTGCCTTTGGTGCCTCCCTCTTCCTCTCCAACACCTCCTCCTCCTCCGTAGAGCTCGGCAAAGCCTTGTCGGAGTACTGCAGCTCCACCACCACCACGCCGTCGTGCTGCTGCTGGAGCCATCTTCCTCAACCTCTCCTCTCCCCTTGCTGGATCAAGAAGGAGGAGACGTTACGCTGACCGTACGTGTGTTGAACGCGGAGGTGCCGTCCGTTCGGCGCTAGGATCTCCGGTGATTTGGATCACGTCGTGTACGACTACCTCATCCCCGTTCTTTGAACGCTTCCGCTCGCGATCTACAAAGGTATGTAGATGCATCCGATCACTCGTTGCTAGATGAACTCATAGATGGATCTTGGTGAAACCGTAGGAAAATTTTTGTTTTCTGCAACGTTCCCCAACAGTGGCATCATGAGCTAGGTCTATGCGTAGTTCTTCTTGTGCGAGTAGAACACAATTTCTTGTGGGCGTAGATGTTGTCAACTTTCTTGCCGCTACTAGTCTTATCTTGCTTCAGCAGTATTGTGGGATGAAGCGGCCCGGACCAACCATACACGTACGCTTACGTGAGACCGGTTCCACCGACTAACATGCACCAGTTGCATAAGGTGGCTGGCGGGTGTCTGTCTCTCCTAGTTTAGTTGGAGCGGATTCGATGAAAAGGGTCATTATGAAGGGTAAATAGAAGTTGACAAATCACGTTGTGGTTTCATGTAGGTAAGAAAACGTTCTTGCTAGAACCCTATTGCAGCCACGTAAAACTTGCAACAACAATTAGAGGACGTCTAACTTGTTTTTGCAGCAAGTGTTTTGTGATGTGATATGGCCAAAGTTGTGATGAATGATGAATGATATATATGTGATGTATGAGATGTTCATGCTATTGTAATAGGAATCACGACTTGCATGTCGATGAGTATGACAACCGGCAGGAGCCATAGGAGTTGTCTTTATTTTTTGTATGACCTGCGTGTCATTGAGAAACGCCATGTAAATTACTTTACTTTATTGCTAAACGCGTTAGCCATAGTAGTAGAAGTAATAGTTGGCAAGCAACTTCATGGAGACACGATGATGGAGATCATGATGATGGAGATCATGGTGTCATGCCGGTGACAAGATGATCATGGAGCCCCAAGATGGAGATCAAAGGAGCTATGTGATATTGGCCATATCATGTCACTATTATTATTTGATTGCATGTGATGTTTATCATGTTTTTGCATCTTGTTTACTTAGAACGACGGTAGTAAATAAGATGATCCCTCATAATAATTTCAAGAAAGTGTTCCCCCTAACTGTGCACCGTTGCGACAGTTCGTTGTTTCTAAGCACCACGTCATGATCGGGTGTTAGATTCTAACGTTCACATACAACGGGTGTAAGACAGATTTACACATGCAAACACTTAGGTTGACTTGACAAGCCTAGCATGTGTACAGACATGGCCTCGGAACACAGAAGACCGAAAGGTCGAGCATGAGTCGAATAGAAGATACGATCAACATGAAGATGTTCACCGATGTTGACTAGTCCGTCTCACGTGATGATCGGACACGGCCTAGTTAACTCGGATCATGTTATACTTAGATGACTAGAAGAGGGATGTCTATCTAAGTGGGAGTTCATTGAATAATTTGATTAGATGAACTTAATTATCATGAACTTAGTCTAAAGTATTTACAATATGTCTTGTAGATCAAATGGCCAACGTAGTCCTCAACTTCAACGCGTTCCTAGAGAAAACCAAGCTGAAAGACGATGGCAGCAACTATACGGACTGGGTCCGGAACCTGAGGATCATCCTCATAGCTGCCAAGAAAGAATATGTCCTACAAGCACCGCTAGGTGACGCTCCCGTCCCACAGAACCAAGACGTTATGAACGCTTGGCAGACACGTGTTGATGACTACTCCCTCGTTCAGTGCGGCATGCTTTACAGCCTAGAGCCGGGGCTCCAAAAGCGTTTTGAGAGACATGGAGCATATGAGATGTTCGAAGAGCTGAAAATGGTTTTTCAAGCTCATGCTCGGGTCGAGAGATATGAAGTCTCCGACAAATTCTTCAGCTGTAAGATGGAGGAAAATAGTTCTGTCAGTGAGCACATACTCACTATGTCTGGGTTACATAACCGCTTGACTCAACTGGGAGTTAATCTCCCGGATGATGCGGTCATTGACAGAATCCTCCAGTCGCTTCCACCTAGCTACAAGAGCTTTGTGATGAACTTCAACATGCAGGGGATGGAAAAGACCATTCCTGAGTTATTTTCAATGCTGAAATCAGCGGAGGTAGAAGTCAAGAAGGAACATCAAGTGTTGATAGTGAATAAAACCACTAAGTTCAAGAAGGGCAAGGGTAAAAAGAACTCCAAGAAGGACGGCAAGGGAGTTGCCGCGCTCGGCAAGCAAGCTGCCGGGAAGAAGCCAAAGAATGGACCCAGGCCCGAGACTGAGTGCTTTTATTGCAAGGGAAGTTGTCACTGGAAGCGGAACTGCCCCAAATACTTAGCGGACAAGAAGGCCGGCAAAACAAAAGGTATATGTGATATACATGTAATTGATGTGTACCTTACCAGTAGTCGTAGTAGCTCCTGGGTATTTGATATCGGTGCAGTTGCTCACATTTGTAACTCAAAGCAGGAGCTGCGGAATAAGCGGAGACTGGCAAAGGACGAGGTGACGATGCGCGTCGAGAATGGTTCCAAGGTCAATGTGATCGCCGTCGGCACGCTACCTCTACATTTACCTTCGGGATTAGTTTTAAACCTTAATAATTGTTATTTAGTGCCAGCTTTGAGCATGAACATTGTATCGGGATCTCGTTTAATTCGAGATGGCTACTCATTTAAATCCGAGAATAATGGTTGTTCTATTTATATGAGAGATATGTTTTATGGTCATGCTCCGATGGTGAATGGTTTATTCTTTATGAATCTCGAACGTAATGCTACACATGTTCATAATGTGAGTACCAAAAGATTTAAGGTTGATAATGATAGTTCCACATACTTGTGGCACTGCCGCCTTGGTCACATAGGTGTCGAACGCATGAAGAAGCTCCATGCAGATGGACTTTTAGAGTCTCTTGATTATGAATCATTTGACACGTGCGAACCATGCCTCATGGGTAAAATGACCAAGACTCCGTTCTCAGGAACAATGGAGCGAGCAACCGACTTATTGGAAATCATACATACTGATGTGTGCGGTCCAATGAGTGTTGAGGCTCGCGGTGGCTATCGTTATGTTCTCACCCTCACTGATGATTTGAGTAGATATGGGTATGTCTACTTAATGAAACACAAGTCTGAAACCTTTGAAAAGTTCAAAGAATTTCAGAGTGAGGTTGAGAATCAACGTGACAGGAAAATCAAGTTTTTGCGATCAGATCGTGGAGGAGAATACTTGAGTCACGAATTTGGCACACACTTAAGGAAATGTGGAATAGTTTCACAACTCACGCCGCCTGGAACACCTCCGCGTAATGGTGTGTCCGAACGTCGTAATCGCACTCTATTAGATATGGTGCGATCTACGATGTCTCTTACCGATTTACCGCTTTCCTTTTGGGGCTATGCTTTAGAGACTGCCGCATTCACTTTAAATAGGGCTCCATCGAAATCCGTTGAGACGACACCGTTTGAATTATGGTTTGGGAAGAAACCTAAACTGTCATTTCTAAAAGTTTTGGGATGCGATGCTTATGTCAAGAAACTTCAACCTGAAAAGCTCGAACCCAAGTCGGAAAAATGCATCTTCATAGGATACCCTAAAGAAACTGTTGGGTATACCTTCTACCTCAGATCCGAAGGCAAGATCTTTGTTGCCAAGAATGGAACCTTTCTAGAGAAGGAGTTTCTCTCAAAAGAAGTAAGTGGGAGGAAAGTAGAACTTGATGAAGTATTACCTCTTGAACCGGAAAAAGGCGCGACTCAAGAAAATGTTCCTGAGGTGCCTGTACCGACTAGAGAGGAAGTTATTGATGATGATCAAGATACTTCTGATCAAGCTCCTAGTGAAATTCGAAGGTCCACAAGGACACGTTCCGCACCAGAGTGGTACGGCAACCCTGTCTTGGAAATCATGTTGTTAGACAACGGTGAACCTTCGAACTATGAGGAAGCGATGGCGGGCCCGGATTCCGACAAATGGCTGGAAGCCATGAAATCCGAGATAGGATCCATGTATGAAAACGAAGTATGGACTTTGACTGACTTGCCCGTTGAGCGGCGAGCCATAGAAAATAAATGGATCTTTAAGAAGAAGACAAACACGGATGGTAATGTGACCATCTATAAAGCTCGGCTTGTCGCTAAGGGTTATCGACAAGTTCAAGGGGTTGACTACGATGAGACTTTCTCACCGGTAGCGAAGCTGAAGTCCATCCGAATCATGTTAGCAATTGCCGCATTCTATGATTATGAGATATGGCAAATGGACGTCAAAACGGCATTCCTTAATGGTTTCCTTAAGGAAGAATTGTATATGATGCAACCGGAAGGTTTTGTCGATCCTAAGAATGCTGACAAGGTGTGCAAGCTCCAACGCTCGATTTATGGGCTGGTGCAAGCATCTCGGAGTTGGAACATTCGCTTTGATGAGATGATCAAAGCGTTTGGGTTTACGCAGACTTATGGAGAAGCCTGCGTTTACAAGAAAGTGAGTGGGAGCTCTGTAGCATTTCTCATATTATATGTAGATGACATACTTTTGATGGGAAATGATATAGAACTCTTGGACAGCATCAAGGCCTACTTGAATAAGAGTTTTTCAATGAAGGACCTTGGAGAAGCTGCTTATATATTAGGCATCAAGATCTATAGAGATAGATCAAGACGCCTCATAGGTCTTTCACAAAGCACATACCTTGATAAGATATTGAAGAAGTTCAATAAGGATCAGTCTAAGAAGGGGTTCTTACCTGTGTTACAAGGTGTGAAATTGAGCTCAGCTCAATGTCCGACCACGGCAGAAGATATAGAAGAGATGAGTGTCATCCCCTATGCCTCAGCCATAGGTTCTATTATGTATGCCATGCTGTGTACCAGACCTGATGTAAACCTTGCCGTAAGTTTGGTAGGTAGGTACCAAAGTAATCCCGGCAAGGAACACTGGACAGCGGTCAAGAATATCCTGAAGTACCTGAAAAGGACTAAGGAAATGTTTCTCGTTTATGGAGGTGACGAAGAGCTCGTCGTAAATGGTTACGTCGACGCTAGCTTCGACATAGATCTGGATGACTCTAAGTCACAAACCGGATACGTGTATAATTTGAATGGTGGGGCAGTAAGCTGGTGCGGTTGCAAGCAGAGCGTCGTGGCAGGATCTACATGTGAAGCGGAGTACATGGCAGCCTCGGAGGCAGCACATGAAGCAATTTGGGTGAAGGAGTTCATCACCGACCTAGGAGTCATACCCAATGCGTCGGGGCCAATCAAACTCTTCTGTGACAACAATGGAGCTATTGCACTTGCCAAGGAGCCCAGGTTTCACAAGAAGACAAGGCACATCAAGCGTCGCTTCAACTCCATTCGTGAAAATGTTCAAGATGGAGACATAGAGATTTGTAAAGTACATACAGACCTGAATGTAGCAGATCCGTTGACTAAACCTCTCCCTAGGGCAAAACATGATCAACACCAGAATTCCATGGGTGTTCGATTCATCACAATGTAACTAGATTATTGACTCTAGTGCAAGTGGGAGACAGTTGGAAATATGCCCTAGAGGCAATAATAAAAGCATTATTATTATATTTCCTTGTTCATGATAATTGTCTTTATTCATGCTATAATTGTGTTATCCGGAAATCGTAATACATGTGTGAATAACAGACACCAACATGTCCCTAGTAAGCCTCTAGTTGACTAGCTCGTTGATCGACAGATAGTCATGGTTTCCTGACTATGGACATTGGATGTCATTGATAACGAGATCACATCATTAGGAGAATGATGTGATGGACAAGACCCAATCCTAAACATAGCATAAAGATCGTATAGTTCGTTTGCTAGAGTTTTTCCAATGTCAAGTATCTTTTCCTTAGACCATGAGATCGTGTAACTCCCGGATACCGTAGGAGTGCTTTGGGTGTACCAAACGTCACAACGTAACTGGGTGACTATAAAGGTAGACTACGGGTATCTCCGAAAGTGTCTGTTGGGTTGACACGGATCAAG
>NC_053023.1:753471076-753488818 GCF_003073215.2 Triticum urartu | reverse complement strand
AGAGCCGGACACTACTCTTGGTGTTTACAATCTTCTATGAAGGACTTGGAGGAGGAACCCGCCTTGCAATGCCGAAGACAATTTGTGCGCCGGACTCGTCGTCATTGAAGCCTGGTTCAGGGGCTACTGAGGGAGTCCTGGATTAGGGGGTGTTCGGGTAGCCGGACTATACCTTCAGCCGGACTCCTGGACTATGAAGATACAAGATTGAAGACTTCGTCCCGTGTCCGGATGGGACTTTCCTTGGCGTGGAAGGCAAGCTTGGCGATGCGGATATTCAAGATCTCCTACCATTGTAACCGACTCTATGTAACCCTAACCCTATCCGGTGTCTATATAAACCGGAGGGTTGTAGTCCGTAGGCAATCAACTCCATATACAACAATCATACCATAGGCTAGCTTCTAGGGTTTAGCCTCCTTGATCTCGTGGTAGATCTACTCTTGTACTACCCATATCATCAATATTAATCAAGCAGGACGTAGGGTTTTACCTCCATCAAGAGGGCCCGCACCTGGGTAAAACAGCGTGTTCCCTGCCTCCTGTTACCATCCGGCCTAGACGCACAGTTCGGGACCCACTACCCGAGATCCGCCGGTTTTGACACCGACAGCGGTATTGTTGGATGAAGCGGCTCGGACCGACATTACGCGTACGCTTACACGAGACTAGTTCTACCGACGTGCTTTGCACATAGGTGGCTGGCGGGTGTCAGTTTCTCCAACTTTAGTTGAACCAAGTGCGGCTACGCCCGGTCCTTGCGAAGGTTAAAACAGCACCAACTTGACAAACTATCGTTGTGGTTTTGATGCGTAGGTAAGAACGGTTCTTGCTAAAGCCCGTAGCAGCCACGTAAAACTTGCAACAACAAAGTAGAGGACGTCTAACTTTTTTTGCAGGGCATGTTGTGATGTGATATGGTCAAGACATGATGCTAAATTTTATTGTATGAGATGATCATGTTTTGTAACCGAGTTATCGGCAAATGGCAGGAGCCATATGGTTGTCGCTTTATTGTATGCAATGCAATTGCGCTGTAATGCTTTACTTTATCACTAAGCGGTAGCGATAGTCGTGGAAGCATAAGATTGGCGAGACGACAACGATGCTACGATGGTGATCAAGGTGTCGCGCCGGTGACGATGGTGATCATGACGGTGCTTCGGAGATGTAGATCATAAGCACAAGATGATGATGGCCATATCATATCACTTATATTGATTGCATGTGATGTTTATCTTTTATGCATCTTATTTTGCTTAGTTCGACGGTAGCTTTATAAGATGATCAAGGTATAAGTGTTCTCCCTGAGTATGCACCGTTGCCAAAGTTCCTCGTGCCCAGACACCACGTGATGATCGGGTGTGATAAGCTCTACGTCCATCTACAACGGGTGCAAGCCAGTTTTGCACACGCAGAATACTTAGGTTAAACTTGACGAGCCTAGCATATGCAGATATGGCCTCGGAACACTGAGACTGAAAGGTCGAGCGTGAATCATATAGTAGATATGATCAACATAATGATGTTCACCATTGAAAGCTACTCCATTTCACATGATGATCGGTTATGGTTTAGTTGATTTGGATCACGTGATCACTTAGATGATTAGAGGGATGTCTATCTAAGTGGGAGTTCTTAAGTAATATGATTAATTGAACTTTAATTTATCATGAACTTAGTCCTGGTAGTATTAGCATATCTATGTTATAGATCAATAGCTCGCGATGTTGCTCCCCGTTTAATTTTATATGTTCCTAGAGAAAACTAAGTTGAAAGATGTTAGTAGCAATGATGCGGATTGGATCTGTGATTTGAGGTTTATCCTCATTGCTGCACAGAAGAATTATGTCCTTGATGCACCGCTAGGTGACAGACCTATTGCAGGAGCAGATACAGACGTTATGAACGTTTGGCTAGCTCAATATGATGACTACTTGATAGTTTAGTGCACCATGCTTAACATCTTAGAATCGGGACTTCAAAGACGTTTTGAACGTTATGGACCATATGAGATGTTCCAGGAGTTGAAGTTAATATTTCAAGTAAAAACCCGAGTTGAGACATATGAAGTCTCCAACAAGTTCTATAGCTAAAAGATGGAGGAGAATAGCTCAAGCAGTGAGCATGTGCTCAGATTGTCTGGGTACTACAATCGCTTGAATCAAGTGGGAGTTAATCTTCCAGATAAAATAGTGATTGACAGAATTCTCTAGTCACCATCACCAATTTAGTAGAACTTCGTGATGAACTATAATATGCAAGGGATAACGGAAACGATTCCCAAGCTCTTCGTGATGCAAAAATCGGCGAAGGTAGAAATCAAGAAAAACATCAAGTGTTGATGGTTGATAAGACCACTAGTTTCAAGAGAAAGGGCAAAGGGAAGAAGGGGAACTTCAAGAAGAACGGCAAACAAGTTGCTGCTCAAGTGAAGAAACCCAAGTCTGGACCTAAGCTTGAGACTAAGTGCTTCTACTGCAAAGGAACTGGTCACTAGAAGCGGAACTACCACAAGTATTTGGTGGATAAGAAGGATGGCAAAGTGAACAAAGCTATATTTGATATACATGTTATTGATGTGTACTTTACTAGTGTTTAAAGCAACCCCTCGTTATTTGATACTGGTTCAGTTGCTAAGAGTAGTAACTCGAATTGGGAGTTGCAAAAATAAACAGAGACTAGTTAAGGGTGAAGTGACGATGTGTGTTGGAAGTGGTTCCAAGATTGATATGATCATCATCGCACACTCCCTATACTTTCGGGATTAGTGTTGAACCTAAATAAATGTTATTTGGTGTTTGCGTTGAGCATAAATATGATTGGATCATGTTTATTGCATTACGGTTATTCATGTAAATTAGAGAATAATTGTTGTTCTGTTTACATTAATAAAACCTTCTATGGTCATACACCCAATGAAAATGGTTTGTTGGATCTCGATCGTGGTGATACACATTTTCATAATATTGAAGCCAAAAGATGCAAAGTTAATAATGATAGTGCAACTTATTTGTGGCACTGCCATTTAGGTCATATTGGTGTAAAGCGCATGAAGAAAATCCATGTTGATGGGCTTTTGGAATCACTTGATTATGAATCAGTTGATGCTTGCGAACCATGCCCCATGGGAAAGATGACTAAGACTCCGTTCTCCGGAACAATGGAGCGAGCAACAAACTTGATTGGAAATAATACATACTGATGTATGCAATCCAATGAGTGTTGAGGCTCGCGGCGGGTATTGTTATTTTCTGACCTTCACAGATGATTTGAGCAGATATGGGTATATCTACTTGATGAAACACAAGTATGAAACATTTGAAAAGTTCAAAGAATTTCAGAGTGAAGTGGAGAATCATCGTAACAAAAATAAAAGTTTCTACGATATGATCGCAGAAGTACAATATTTGAGTTACGAGTTTGGGCTTTAGTTAAAACAATGTGAAATAGTTTCACTACTCACGCCACCTGGAACACCACAGTGCAATGGTGTGTCCGAATGTCATAACCGTACTTTATTAGATATGGTGTGATCTATGATGTCTCTTACCGATTTACCACTATCGTTTTGGGGTTATGCATTAGAGACAACTACATTCACATTGAATAGGGCACCATCTAACTCCGTCGAGACAACACTGTATGAACTATGGTTTGGCAAGAAACCTAAGCTGTCGTTTCTTAAAGTTTGAGGTTACAATGCTTATGTGAAAAAGTTTCAACCTGATAAGCTCAAACCCAAATCGGAGAAGTGCGTCTTCATAGGATACCCAAAAGAAAATGTTGGGTACACTTTCTATCACAGATCCGAAGGCAAGATATTCGTTGTTGAGAATGGATCCTTTCTAGAGAAGGAGTTTGTCTCGAAAGAAGTGAGTGGGAGGAAAGTAGAACTTGATGAGGTAACTGTACCTGCTCTCTTATTGGAAAGTATTTCATCACAGAGATCTGTTCCTGTGACTACTACACCAATTAGTGAGGAAGCTAATTATGATGATCATGTAACTTCAGATCAAGTTACTACCGAACCTCGTAGGTAAACCAGAGTGATATCCACACCAGAGTGGTACGGTAATCCTTTTCTAGAGGTCATGTTACTTGACCATGACGAGCCTACAAACTATGAGGAAGCAATGGTGAGCCCAGATTCCGTGAAATGGCTTGAGGCCATGAAATCTGAGATGAGATCCGTGTATGAGAACAAAGTATGGACTTTGATTGACTTGCCCATTGATCGGTGAGCCATTGATATTAAATGGATCTTCAAGAGGAAGACGGACGCTGATAGTAGTGTCACTATCTACAAAGCTAGAATTGTCGCAAAAAGGTTTTCGACAAGTTCAAGGTGTTGACTACGATGAGAGTTTCTCACTCGTATCTATGCTTAAGTCTGCCCGAATCATGTTAGCAATTGCCACATTTTATGAAATATGGCAAATGGATAAACAAAACTGCATTCCTTAATGGATTTATTAAAGAAGAGTTGTATATGATGCAACCAGAAGGTTTTGTCATTACTAAAGGTACTAACAAAATATGCAAGCTCCAGCGATCCATCTATGGACTGGTGCAAGCATCTCGGAGTTGGAATATACGCTTTGATAAGTTGATCAAAGCATATAGTTTTATACAGACTTGCGGTGAAGCTGTATTTACAAGAAAGTGAGTGGGAGCACTACAGCATTTCTGATAAGTATATGTGTATGACATATTGTTGAACGGAGATAATGTTGATTTATTTTGCAAAGCATAAAGGAATGTTTGAAAGGAGTTTTTCAAAGAAAGACCTTGGTGAAGCTGCTTACATATTGAGCATCAAGATCTATAGAGATAGATCAAGATGCTTGATAAGTTTTTCAATGAGTACATACCTTGACAAGATTTTGAAGTATTTCAAAATGGAATAGTCAAAGAAGGAGTTCTTGCCTGTGTTACAAAGGTGTGAAGTTGAGTAAGACTCAAAACCCGACCACGGTAGAAGATAGAGAGAGAATGAAAGTCATTCCCTATGCCTCAGCCATAGGTTCTATAAAGTATGACATGCTGTGTACCAGACCTATTGTATACCCTGCCCTGAGTTTGGCAAGGGAGTACAATAGTGATCTAGGAGTAGATCATTGGACATTGGTCAAAATTATCCTTAGTGGAATAAGGATATGTTTCTCGATTACGGAGGTGACAAAAGGTTCGTCGTAAAGGGTTACGTCGATGCAAGTTTTGAAACTGATCCAGATGACTCTAGTCTCAATCTGGATACATATTGAAAGTGGGAGCAATTAGCTAGAGTAGCTCCGTGCAGAGCATTGTTGACATAGAAATTTGCGAAATACGTACGGATCTGAATGTGGCAGACCCGTTGACTAAACTTCTCTCACAAGCAAAACTGATCACACCTTAGTACTCTTTGGGTGTTAATCACATAGCGATGTGAACTAGATTATTGACTCTAGTAAACCCTTTGGGTGTTGGTCACATGTCGATGTGAACTATGGGTGTTAATCACATGGTGATGTGAACTATTGGTATTAAATCACATGGCGATGTGAACTAGATTATTGACTTGAGTGCAAGTGGGAGACTGAAGGAAATATGCCCTAGAGGCAATAATAAAGTTATTATTTATTTCCTTATATCATGATAAATGTTTATTATTCATGCTAGAATTGTATTAACCAGAAACATAATACATGTGTGAATACATAGACAAACAGAGTGTCACTAGTATGCCTCTACTTGACTAGCTCGTTGATCAAATATGGTTATGTTTCCTGACCATAGACATGAGTTGTCATTTGATTAACGGGATCACATCATTAGGAGAATGATGTGATTGGCTTGACCCATTCCGTTAGCATAGCACTTGATCGTTTAGTTTGTTGCTATTGCTTTCTTCATGACTTATACATGTTCCTATGACTATGAGATTATGCAACTCCCGTTTACCGGAGGAACACTTTGTGTGCTACCAAACGTCACAATGTAACTGGGTGATTATAAAGGTGCTCTACAGGTGTCTCCGAAGGTACTTGTTGGGTTGGCGTATTTCGAGATTAGGATTTGTCACTCCGATTGTCGGAGAGGTATCTCTGGGCCCTCTCGGTAATGCACATCACTTAAGCCTTGCAAGCATTCCAACTAATGCGTTAGTTGCAGGATGATGTATTACGGAACGAGTAAAGAGACTTGCCAGTAACGAGATTGAACTAGGTACTGAGATACCGAAGATCGAATCTCGGGCAAGTAACATACCGATGACAAAGGGAACAACGTATGTTGTTATGCGGTCTGACCGATAAAGATCTTCGTAGAATATGTGGGAGCCAATATGAGCATCCAGGTTCCGCTATTTGTTATTGACCGGAGACGTGTCTCGGTCATGTCTATATTGTTCTCGAACCCGTAGGGTCCGCACGCTTAAGGTTTCGATGACAGTTATATCATGAGTTTATGAGTTCTGACGTACCGAAGGAGTTCAGAGTCCCGGATGAGATTGGGGACATGACGAGGAGTCTCGAAATGGTCGATACGTAAAGATCGATATATTGGACGAATATATTCGGACATCGGAAAGGTTCCGAGTGATTCGGGTATTTTTCGGAGTACCGGAGAGTTATGGGAATTCGCCGGGGAGTATATGGGCCTTATTGGGCCATACGGGAATAGAGGAGAGAGGCCAAAAGGAAGGAGGCGCGTGCCCCCCCTCTGGTCCGAATTGGACAAGGGGTGCAGCCCACTTTTCCTTGTTCCTGTCCCCCTCTTTCCTTCTCTCCTACTCCAACAAGGGAAGGAGGAGTCCTACTCCCGGTGGGAGTAGGACTCCCCCCTTGGCGCGCCCTCCTCCTAGGCCGGCCGCCTCCCTCCCTTGCTCCTTTATATACGGGGGCAGGGGGCACCCCATAGACACAACAAGTTGATCTGTTTATCTCTCTCAGCCGTGTGTGGTGCCCCCCTCCACCATATTCCACCTTGGTCATATCGTAGCGGTGCTTAGGCGAAGCCCTGCGTCGGTAGCAACATCAGCACCGTCATCACGCCGTCGTGCTGATGGAACTCTCCCATGAAGCTCTGCTGGATCGGAGTTTGCGGGACGTCATCGAGCTGAACGTGTGCTGAACTCGGAGGTGCCATGCGTTCGGTACTTGGATCGGTCGGATCATGAAGACGTACGACTACATCAACCGTGTTGTGCTAACGCTTCCGCTTTCGGTCTACGAGGATACGTGGACAACACTCTCCCCTCTCGTTGCTATGCATCACCATGATCTTGCGTGTGCCTAGGAATTTTTTTGAAATTACTACGTTACCCAACACTCGGTTCAACTAAAGTTGGAGAAACTGATACCCGCCAGCCACCTATGTGCAAAGCATGTTCCTAGAACCAGTCTCGCGTAAGCGTACGCGTAATGTCGGTCCGGGCCGCTTCATCCAACAATACCGCCGAACTAAAGTATGACATGCTGGTAAGCAGTATGACTTGTATCGCCCACAACTCACTTGTGTTCTACTCGTGCATATAAAATCTACGCATAAACCTGGCTCGGATACCACTGTTGGGGAACGTAGTAATTTCAAAATTTTCCTACGCACACATAAGATCATGCTGATGCATAGCAACGAGAGAGGAGAGTATCTATAGCGACCAGACCTCAAACGGTCCAATCTCTATGCTCCGGTGTCATCCCTGGATCAGTAATGCTGACACCACACGGTACTTGAAGGATTTATAACAGAGTATCAATCATACACTTATTACATCGAGTGTCCCAAAAGAGAACTTATTACAATAAATATGGCTTAAGGCCACCTAATAACGATAACAGCGGAAAGCTTGGAAGATAAGTGAGTCCATCAACTCCAACGGCATCACTGAGTATAGAACCACGACCTAAAGGCACCTTACTCGTCGTCTGAAAATTCTGCAACATGAACGTTGCAGCCCGAAACGGGTCAGCACATGGAATATGCTGGCAATGTAACACATAGAGAGCAAAGAAAGAATAAGGCTATACTACATGCATATTTGGCTGGTGGAAAGCTCTATGGTTACAGTTTTGCGTAAAGCCAATTTTCCCTACTGCAAAGGAATAAATTTTAATTAACTATCATGGTGGTTGTTAAACATTGAGAGTGTAGACACGCTCTCAATCCCAATTAAGCATCATCATTAAAACCCAACAAAATTAATTAGAGTAGAATGATGAGATTCACATGATAATCCAAGTACTAGATACTCAAGATGTCCATAACCGGGGACACGGCTAACCATGATTAGTTTATACACTCTGCAGAGGTTTGCGCACTTTTCCCCACAAGACTCGATCTCCTCCGTTGGGATTCTCGCACTACATGGTGTTTGAGAAACGAATGACCGAGACATAGTCTTTCAGAAGCGCTCACACCTTACGAACGGGTAGGCCGTTACACCTACTTTCCCCTACATCTGCTAGTCTACCACTGTAAGAGTTCGCACAACTTAGTCAACTATGCTAGAGCCCATAGTAGCTTGTGGCTGCACACGAAAGTTTCTAGTATGAATAATCTCATGATCCCTTTGAGCCTGGGTGGCGGTCCAAAAGAAAAACAGGCAATCGCTGGAATACCCAGGTGCCTCAATCCACCCAGATGTGTATTTAAGTTGCCACCTTAGATAAACCATTAATTTAACAATCTCACATCTATCATGGATACACTCACCCAATCCACGTCTACTAGCATAGCATCGCATAATAAGCAAACGTAGAAGTAACTCCCAAAGGTTTGATAATAACAGGTAATAGGTACTACCTCATCTACTTCCCAAACCCACAATTTAATTAGATCCTAATCATGCAATGTGTGAGGATTGATCTAATGCAATAAAAACTGGGTAATAGGAAGTATGATCAAAGTGTTACTTGCCCTGCTGATGATCCGCAAAACCTAGCGATTCGAAGTAGCAAGCGGCGCACTCCGGGTACTCTATCGCAAACAAACAAGCATACAATAAGTACTCAACTAATGCACAGGTAAACTCAAATAAGAGATCTAACCAGAAAGTTCAACTTAAGAACTCCGGTTGGCAAAAAGAATCAAATCGAACGAATCAATGAAAGACAAACGGCAAAAGAAACAAGCTTCGTTTACTAATCTGGATCTAGGTCAAATTTTACAGAGGCAAAAACTGGTTTGAGTTGGTTAAACGGAAAGAGGGTTTCGAGACGAAACTCCAGGCGCTTGAATCGCCTGATTCCGATAAACGAGCGAAAAGTTATACTAGAACAAACATCGGATCAGAAATCGCGATCAGAAAAATCGCGGAATAAATCCAAGAAAAAGAAAAACGACGAACAGATTAACAAACGAACGTTCGTTATCTGGATCTAAACGATGAATGCGTTCGTTAAAACGAACGAACGAGCGAACGCTCGCTAATTAACTAAACCGAGAAAAAATAAAACCGATCTATCTAAAAAAACGAATCTAAAAAAACCAAAAATACACCGGTGAAAACCAACGGTTTTCTAAAAAACCGGCGGGCGGCGGCGGTTCGACCTCGTCGGCGGCAGGCTCCGGCGGCGGCTAGGGCGGGCGGCGGCTAGGGTTTGGGCGGCGGCGGTTGGGCTGAGGCACCGGCGGCGGCTAGGGCGGGCGGCGCCTAGGGTTTGGGCGGCGGCGGCTGGGCTGAGGCGGCCCGGGTGCGCGCTATATAAAGGCCTCGGCCAGGCGGAGTCCTGGCCGGATACGGCCTGTAGGTCGGTTCGGGCTCTTTTTTTAATAATTACACTCAGAAAAAACAAAATAAATACTAAACGGACTGCAAAAATCCCAAAATAAATTTTCCCCGGCTTCTAAAATCAAGCAGCACAGGATGAACATTTATTTGGGGCCTAAATGCAATTTTGAAAAACACACATTTTTCCTAAATTCAAATAAAATAGCAAATAAAACCAAAAGAAAATCTTATTTGATTTTTTATTAAATCCTGAATATTTCTTTATTTTGGGAAAGTCATTTTATTCCCTCTCTCATATTTTTATAATAGAAATAATTGAAGATAAAATAAATAAAATCAAATGATCCTATTTTCAAAATTTGAGAAAACTCAAATATGAAAATAACGAAATCCCCAACTCTCTCCGAGGGTCCTTGAGTTGCGTAGAATTTCTAGGATCAACCCAAAATGCAAATAAATATGATATGCAAAGATGATCTAGTGTATAACATTCCAAATTGAAAATTTGGGATGTTACAGTATCGTCCACGTACCCTCGTAGACCATAAGTGTAGCGTTATGAGAACGCGGTTTATGTAGTCGTACGTCTTCACGATCCAATCGATCCAAGTACCGGACGTACGGCACCTCCGAGTTCAGCAAATGTTCAGCTCGATGACGTCCCACGAACTCCGATCTAGCAGAGCTTCATAGGAGAGTTCCGTCAGCATGACGGCTTGATGACGGTGATGATGTTGCTACCGACGCAGGGCTTCGCCTAAGCACCGCTACGATATGATCGAGGTGGATTATGGTGGAGGGGGGCACCGCACACAGCTTGGAACAATCAGCTTGTGTGTTGTAGGGTGCCCCCCTGCCCCCATATATAAAGGACAAGGGGGAGGCCGGCCGGCCCTTGCAGGGCGTGCCAGGAGGAGGAGTCCTCCTCCTAGTAGGAGTAGGACTCCCCTTTCCTACTCCTACTAGGAGGGGCAAAGGAAGGAGGAGAGGGAGAAGGAAAGGGGGGCGCCCCCCCCCTTCCCTAGTCCAATTCGGACCAGAGGGGGAGGGGGCGCGCAGCCTACCCTGGCTGGCCCCCTCTCTCTCTCCACTAAGGCCCATGTGGCCCATAACTTCTCCCGGGGGGTTCCGGTAACCCTCCGGCACTCCGGTTTTCTCCGAAATCACCCGGAACACTTCCGGTATCCGAATATAGTCGTCCAATATATTAGTATTTATGTCTCGACCATTTCGAGACTCCTCATCATGTCCGTGATCACATCCGGGACTCCGAACTACCTTCGGTACATCAAATCACATAAACTCATAATACCGATCGTCACCTAACGTCAAGCGTGCGGACCCTGCAGGTTCGAGAACTATGTAGACATGACCGAGACACGTCTCCGGTCAATAACCAATAGCGGATCCTGGATGCTCATATTGGATCCTACATATTCTACGAAGATCTTTATCGGTCAAACCACATAACAACATATGTTGTTCCCTTTGTCATCGCTATGTTACTTGCCCGAGATTCGATCGTCGGTATCTCAATACGTAGCTCAATCTCGTTACCGGCAAGTCTCTTTACTCGTTTCGTAATGCATCACCCCGCAACTAACTCATTAGTTGCATTGCTTGCAAGGCTTATAGTGATGTGCATTACCGAGAGGGCCTAAAGATACCTCTCCGACAATCGGAGTGACAAATCCTAATCTCGATCTATGCCAACTCAACAAGTACCATCGGAGACACCTGTAGAGCACCTTTATAATCACCCAGTTACGTTGTGACATTTGGTATCACACAAAGTGTTCCTCCGGTAATCGGGAGTTGCATAATCTCATAGTCATAGGAACATGTATAAGTCATGAAGAAAGCAATAGCAGTAAACTAAAACGATCAAGTGCTAAGCTAACGGAATGGGTCAAGTCAATCACATCATTCTCCTAATGATGTGATCACGTTTATCAAATGACAACTCATGTCTATGGTTAGGAAACATAACCATCTTTGACCAACGAGCTAGTCGAGTAGAGGCATACTAATGACACTCTATTTGCCTATGTATTCACACATGTATTATGTTTCTGGTTAATACAATTCTAGCATGAATAATAAACATTTATCATGAAATAAGGAAATAAATAATAACTTTATTATTGCCTCTAGGGCATATTTCCTTCATATTCGGTGGAAGATCGTATGTTCAGATCCTTTATGCATATTAATACCCCTCTGATTATGAACATGAATATGATTTGTGAGTAGTTACGTTTGTTCCTGAGGACATGGGAGAAGTCTTGCTCTAACTAGTCATGTGAATTTGGTATTCGTTTGATATTTTGATGAGATGTATGTTGTCTCTCCTCTAGTGGTGTCATGTGAACGTCGACTACATGACACTTCACCATTGTTTGGGCCTAGAGGAAGGCATTGGGAAGTAATAAGTAGATGATGGGTTGCTAGAGTGACAGAAGCTTAAACCCTAGTTTATAAGTTGCTTCATAAGGGGCTGATTTGGATCAATATGTTTCATGCTATGGTTAGGTTTACCTTAATACTTCTTTTGAAGTTGCGGATGCTTGCAAGAGGGGTTAATCATAAGTGGGATGCTTCTCCAAGGAAGGACAGTACCCAAGCACCGGTCCACCCACATATCAAATTATCAAAGTACCAAACGTGAATCATATGAACGTGATGAAAACTAGCTTGACGATAATTCCCATGTGTCCTCGGGAGCGCTTTCCTTTATATAAGAGTTTGTCCAGGCTTGTCCTTTTCTACAAAAAGGATTGGGCCATCTTGCTGCACCTTATTCACTTTTATTACTTGTTACCCGTTACAAATTACCTTATCACAAAACTATCTGTTACCGATAATTTCAGTGCTTGCAGAGAATACCTTACTAAAAACTGCTTATCATTTCCTTCTTCTCCTCATCGGGTTCGACACTCTTACTTATCGAAAGGACTACGATAGATCCCCTATACTTGTGGGTTATCAGGGGGCACCGCACACGGCTAAGAAATCAACTTGTTTGCCTAAGGGGTACCCCCCTCCCCTGTATATAAAGGAGTGGAGGAGGGGGTCGGCCGGCCTCAAGGGGCGCGCCCCAAGGGGGGATCCTACTCCTACTAGGAGTAGGTTCCCCCCCTTTCCTAGTCCAACTAGGAGGGGAAGGAAAGAGGAAGAAGGAGAGAAGGAAAGGGGGGCCGGCCCCCTCCTCAATTTGGATTGGGCTTGGGGGGCATGCCCCTCCACTTGGCCGCCTCCCCCTCTCTTCCACTAGGGCCCATGAAGGCCCATTAACCCTCGGGGGGTTCCGATAACCCCCTGGTACTCCAGAAAATGCCCGAACTTATCCAAAACCTTTCCGGTGTCCAAACATAACCTTCCAATATATCAATCTTCATGTCTCGACCATTTCGAGACTCCTCGTCATGTCCGTGATCACATACGGGACTCAACAACCTTCGTACATCAAATCACATAACTCACAATACATATCGTCATCGAACGTTAAGCGTGCGGACCCTACGGGTTCGAGAACTATGTAGACATGACCGAGACTCATCTCCAGACAATAACCAATAGCGGAACCTAGATGCTCATATTGGTTCCTACATATTCTACGAAGATCTTTAGTGGTCAAACCGCATAATAACATATGTTGTTCCCTTTGTCATCAGTATGTTACTTGCCCGAGCTTTGATCGTCGGTATCATCATACCTAGTTCAATCTCGTTACCGACAAGTCTCTTTACTCGTTCAGTAATGCATCATCCCGCAACTAACAAATTAGTCACATTGCTTGCAAGGCTTATAGTGATGTGCATTACCGAGAGGGCCCAGAGATACCTCTCCGACAATCGGAGTGACAAATCCTAATCTTGACTATGCCAACTCAACAAACACCATCGGAGACACCTGTAGAGAATCTTTATAATCACCCAGTTACGTTGTGACATTTGATAGCACACTAAGTGTTCCTCCGATATTCAGGAGTTACATAATCTCATAGTCATAGGAACATGTATAAGCTACGAAGAAAGCAATAGAAATAAACTAAACGATCAAAGTGCTAAGCTAATGCATGGGTCATGTCAATCACATCATTCTCTAATGATGTGATCCCGTTCATCAAATGAAAACTCATGTCTATGGCTAGGAAACTTGACCATCTTTGATTAACGAGCTAGTCAAGTAGAGGCATACTAGTGACACTCTGTTTTGTCTATGTATTCACACATGTACTAAGTTTCCGGTTAATAAAATTCTAGCATGAATAATAAACATTCATCACAATATAAGGAAATATAAATAACAACTTTATTATTGCCTCTAGGGCATATTTCCTTCAGTCTCCCACTTGCACTAGAGTCAATAATCTAGTTCACATCGCCATGTGATTTAACACCAATTGTTGACATCACCATGTAATTAGTTCACATCACCATGTGACAAATACCCAAAGGGTTTTACTAGAGTAAATAATATAGTTCACATAACTATGTGATTAACACCCAAAAAGTACTAAGGTGTAATCATGTTTTGCTTGTGAGAGAAGCTTAGTCAATGGGTCTGTCACATTCAGAGCCGTGTGTATTTTTGCAAATTTTCTATGTCTACAATGCTCTGCATGGAGCTACTCTAGCTAATTGCTCCCACTTTCAATATGTATCCAAATTGAGACTCACAGTCATCCGGATCGGTATAAAAGCTTGCATCGGTGTAACTCTTTACAATGAACTCTTTATCACCTCCATAACCGAGAAACATATCCTTATACCACTAAGGATAATTTTGACCGTTGTCCAGTGATCCACTCCTGGATCACTATTGTACCCTCTTGCCGAACTCATGGTGAGGTACACAATAGGTCTGGTATACAGCATATCATACTTTTATAGAATCTATGACTGGGGCATAGGGAATGACTTTCATTCTCTTTCTATTTTCTGTCGTGGTCGGGTTTTGAGTCTTACTCAACTTCATGAAGGAAATATGCCCTAGAGGCAATAATAAAGTTATTATTTATTTCCTTATATCATGATAAATGTTTATTATTCATGCTAGAATTGTATTAACCGGAAACATAATACATGTGTGAATACATAGACAAACAGAGTGTCACTAGTATGCCTCTACTTGACTAGCTCGTTAATCAAAGATGGTTATGTTTCCTAACCATGGACAAAGAGTTGTTATTTGATTAACGGGATCACATCATTAGGATAATGATGTGATTGACATGACCCATTCCATTAGCTTAGCACCCGATCGTTTAGTATGTTGCTATTGCTTTCTTCATGACTTATACATGTTCCTATGACTATGAGATTATGCAACTCCCGTTTGCCGGAGGAACACTTTGTGTGCTACCAAACGTCACAACGTAACTGGGTGATTATAAAGGAGCTCTACAGGTGTCTCCAAAGGTACATGCTGGGTTGGCGTATTTCGAGATTACGATTTGTCACTCCGATTGTCGGAGAGGTATCTCTGGGCCCTCTCGGTAATGCACATCACTTAAGCCTTGCAAGCATTGCAACTAATGAGTTAGTTGCGGGATGATGTATTACAGAACGAGTAAAGAGACTTGACCGGTAACGAGATTGAACTAGGTATTGGATACCGACGATCGAATCTCGGGCAAGTAACATACCGATGACAAAGGGAACAACGTATGTTGTTATGCGGTCTGACCGATAAAGATCTTCGTAGAATATGTAGGAGCCAATATGGGCATCCAGGTCCCGCTATTGGTTATTGACCAGAGACGTGTCTCGGTCATGTCTACATTGTTCTCGAACCCGTAGGGTCCGCACGCTTAAGGTTTCGATGACAGTTATATTATGAGTTTATGAGTTTTGATGTACCGAAGGAGTTCGGAGTCCCGGATGAGATCGGGAACATGACGAGGAGTCTCAAAATGGTTGAGACGTAAAGATCGATATATTGGACGACTATATTCGGACATCGGAAAGGTTCCGAGTGATTCGGGTATTTTTCGGAGTACCGGGTAGTTACGGGAGAAGCAATGGGCCTTGATGGGCTTTAGTGGGAAGAGGAAAAAGGGCCAAGGGGCTGCTGCGCCCCCCCTCCCCTCTAGTCCGAATTGGACTAGGGAAAAGGGGGCCGGCCACCTCTCCTTCTCCTCCACTTCCTTCTCCCTTCCTCCCCTCTTGGTGGACTCCTACTAGGACTTGGAGTCCTAGTAGGACTCCACATCCTGGCCGCACCAATTGCCTTGGCCGGCCTCCTCCTCCTCCATCCTTTATATACTGAGGCAAGGGGAACCCCATAGACACAAGTTGATCCACGTGATCTTATTCTTAGCCGTGTGCGGCGCCCCAGCCACCATAGTCCTCGATAATATTGTGTGCTTAGGCGAAGCCCTGCAGTAGTAGTACATCAAGATCGTCACCACGCCGTCGTGCTGACGGAACTCTTCCCCGACACTTTGCTGGATCGGAGTCCGGGGATCGTCATCGAGCTGAACGTGTGCTAAAACTCGGAGGTGCCGTAGTTTCGGTGCTTGATCGGTCAGGCCGTGAAGACGTACGACTACATCAACCAAATGCTTCCGTTGTCGATCTACAAAGGGTACGTAGATCACACTCTCCTCTCGTTGCTATGCATCACCATGATCTTGCGTGTGCGTAGGAAAATTTTGAAATTACTACGTTCCCCAACAGTGGCATCCGAGCCTAGGTTTTATGTGTTGATGTTATATGCACGAGTAGAACACAAGTGAGTTGTGGGCGATATAAGTCATACTGCTTACCAGCATGTCATACTTTGGTTCGGCGGTATTGTTGGATGAAGCGGCCCGGACCGACATTACGCGTACGCTTACGCGAGACCGGTTCTCCCGGCGTGATTTGCACATAGGTGGCTTGCGGGTGACAGTTTCTCCAACTTTAGTTGAACCGAGTGTGGCTACGCCCGGTCCTTGCGAAGGTTAAAACAGCACCAACTTGACAAACTATCGTTGTAGTTTTTGATGCGTAGGTAAGAACGGTTCTTGCTAATCCCGTAGCAGCCACGTAAAACTTGCAACAACAAAGTAGAGGACGTCTAACTTGTTTTTGCAGGGCATGTTGTGATGTGATATGGTCAAGACGTGATGAGATATAAGTTGTTGTATGAGATGATCATGTTTTGTTGAAGTTATCGGCAACTGGCAAAATCCTTATGGTTGTCTCTCTATTGCATAAGATGCAAGCGCCCAATAACTGCTTTACTTTATTGCTATGCGATAGCAATAGTTGCAAGAGCAATTGTTGGCGAGACGACCACGTGACGACACATTGATATAGATCAAGATGATGGAGATCATGGTGTCATGCCGGTGACGATAGAGATCATAACAGTACTTTGGAGATGGAAATCAAAGGCGCAAGATGATGATGGCCATATCATGTCACATATTTTGATTGCATATGATGTTTATCTTTTATACATCTTATTTTGCTTAGTTTGACGGTAGCATTTTAAGATGATCTCTCACTAATTATCAAGAAGTGTTCTCCCTGAGTATGCACCGTTGCGAAAGTTCTTCGTGCTGAGACACCACGTGATGATCGGGTGTGATAGGCTCTATGTTCAAATACAACGGGTGCAAAACAGTTGCACACGCGGAATACTCAGGTTATACTTGACGAGCCTAGCATATAACAGATATGGCCTCGGAACACGGAGACCGAAAGGTCGAGCGTGAATCATATAGTAGATATGATTAACATAGTGATGTTCGCCATTGAAACTACTCCATCTCACGTGATGATCGGACATGGTTTAGTTGATTTGGATCACGTGATCACTTAGAGGATTAGAGGGATGTCTATCTAAGTGGGAGTTCTTAAGTAATATGATTAATTGAACTTAAATTTATCATGAACTTAGTCCTGGTAGTATTTTGCAAATTATGTTGTAGATCAATAGCTCGCGTTGTTGCTTCCCTGTGTTTATTTTGATATGTTCCTAGAGAAAATTGTGTTGAAAGATGTTAGTAGCAATGATGCGGATTGGATCCGTGG